>NC_138558.1:18104870-18369870 GCF_964273705.1 Natrix helvetica
TCCGAATCCAATGGCAATGTCTATTTTGCTCTGTAAATTCATGGAGAGCTAAACCTAACCCTAAGTAGAATTTTCCCCAATGGGATTTTCCCTTGTATTTTCCCAGGAAATGTACATAAGGATGGCTCAAAAGGCGTGACCCCTCCTAACCATACCTATGGTCTCTGAATCCAATGGCGATGTCCGTTTTGCTCTGTGAATTCATGGAGAGCTAACCCTAACCCTAAGTAGAATTTTCCCCAATGGGATTTTCCCATGTATTTTCCCAGGAAATGTACATACATCCGACTCAAAAGGCGTGCCCCCTCCTAACCATACCTATGGGCTCCGAAACCAATGGCAATGTCTATTTTGCTCTGTGAATTCATGGAGAGCTAACCCTAACCCTAAGTAGAATTTTCCCCAATGGGATTTTCCCATGTATTTTGCCAGGAAATGTACATACATCCGACTCAAAAGGTGTGCCCCCTCCTAACCGTACCTATGGGCTCCGAATCCAATGGCAATGTCTATTTTGCTCTGTGAATTCATGGAGAGCTAACCCTAACCCTAAGTAGAATTTTCCCCAATGGGATTTTCCCATGTATTTTGTCAGGAAATGTACATAAGGCTGACTCAAAAGTCATGCCCCCTCCTAACCATACCTATGGGCGCAGAATCTAATGGCGATGTCTGTTTTGCTCTGTGAATTCATGGAAAGCTAACCCTAACCCTAAGTAGAATTTTCCGCAATGGCATTTTCCCATGTATTTTGCCAGGAAATGTACATAAGGTCGACTCAAAAGGCGTGATCCCTCCTAACCATACCTATGGGCTCCGAATCCAATGGCAATGTCTATTTTGCTCTGTGAATTCGTGGAGAGCTAACCCTAACCCTAAGTAGAATTTTCCCCAATGGGATTTTCCCATATATTTTGCCAGGAAATGTACATATATCCGACTCAAAAGGTGTGCCCCCTCCTAACCATACCTATGGGCGCTGAATCTAATGGCGATGTCTGTTTTGCTCTGTGAATTCATGGAGAGCTAACCCTAACCCTAAGTAGAATTTTCCGCAATGGGATTTTCCCATGTATTTTGTCAGGAAATGTACATAAGGCTGACTCAAAAGGCATGCCCCCTCCTAACCATACCTATGAGTGCTAAATCCAATGGCAATGTCTGTTTTGCTCTGTGAATTCATGGAAAGCTAACCCTAACCCTAAGTAGAATTTTCCGCAATGGCATTTTTCCATGTATTTTGCCAGGAAATGTACATACATCCGACTCAAAAGGCGTGCCCCCTCCTAACCATACCTATGGGCTCCGAATCCAATGGCGATGTCCGTTTTCCTCTGTGAATTCATGGAGAGCTAACCCTAACCCTAAGTAGAATTTTCCCGAATGGAATTTTCCCATGCATTTTGCCAGGAAATGTACATACATCCGACTCAAAAGGCGTGCCCCCTCCTAACCATACCTATGGGCTCCGAATCCAATGGCGATGTCTGTTTTGCTCTGTGAATTCATGGAGAGCTAACCCTAACCCTAAGTAGAATTTTCCCCAATGGGATTTTCCCATGTATTTTGTCAGGAAATGTACATAAGGCTGACTCAAAAGGCATGCCCCCTCCTAACCATACCTATGAGTGCTAAATTCAATGGCAATGTCTGTTCTGCTCTGTGAATTCATGGAAAGCAAACCCTAACCCTAAGTAGAGTTTTCCGCAATGGCATTTTCCCATGTATTTTGCCAGGAAATGTACATAAGGCTGACTCAAAAGTCATGCCCCCTCCTAACCATACCTATGGGCGCAGAATCTAATGGCGATGTCTGTTTTGCTCTGTGAATTCATGGAAAGCTAACCCTAACCCTAAGTAGAATTTTCCGCAATGGCATTTTCCCATGTATTTTGCCAGTAAATGTACATAAGGTCGACTCAAAAGGCGTGATCCCTCCTAACCATACCTATGGGCTCCGAATCCAATGGCAATGTCTATTTTGCTCTGTGAATTCATGGAGAGCTAACCCTAACCCTAAGTAGAATTTTCCCCAATGGGATTTTCCCATATATTTTGCCAGGAAATGTACATACATCCGACTCAAAAGGTGTGCCCCCTCCTAACCATACCTATGGGCTCCGAATCCAATGGCAATGTCTATTTTGCTCTGTGAATTCATGGAGAGCTAACCCTAACCCTAAGTAGAATTTTCCCCAATGGGATTTTCCCATGTATTTTGTCAGGAAATGTACATAAGGCTGACTCAAAAGGCATGCCCCCTCCTAACCATACCTATGAGTGCTAAATTCAATGGCAATGTCTGTTCTGCTCTGTGAATTCATGGAAAGCTAACCCTAACCCTAAGTAGAATTTTCCGCAATGGCATTTTCCCATGTATTTTGCCAGGAAATGTACATACATCCGACTGAAAAGGCGTGCCGCCTCCTAACTATACCTATGGGCTCCGAATCCAATGGCAATGTCTATTTTGCTCTGTGAATTCATGGAGAGCTAACCCTAACCCTAATTAGAATTTTCCCCAATGGGATTTTCCCATGTATTTTGCCAGGAAATGTACATAAGGCTGGCTCAAAAGGCGTGACTCCTCCTTACCATACCTATGGGCTCTGAATCCAATGGCGATGTCCGTTTTGCTCTGTGAACTCATGGAGAGCCCCCTCCTAACCATACTTATGGGCACCAAATCCAATGGCAATGTCTATTTGACTCTGTGAATTCATGGAGAGCTAACCCTAACCCTAAGTAGAATTTTCCTCAATGGCAGTTTTCCATATATTTTGCCAGGAAATATACATAAGGCCGACACAAAAGGCGTGCCCCCTCCTCACCATACCTTTGGGCTCTGAATCCAATGGCGATGTCCGTTTTGCTCTGTGAACTCATGGAGAGCTAAACCTAACCCTAAGTAGAATTTTCCCCAATGTGATTTTCCCATGTATTTTCCTAGGAAATGTACATAAGGATGGCTCAAAAGGCGTGACCCCTCCTAACCATACCTATGGGCTCTGAATCCAATGGCGATGTCCGTTTTGCTCTGTGAATTCATGGAGAGCTAACCCTAACCCTAAGTAGAATTTTCCGCAATGGCATTTTCCCACGTATTTTCCCAGGAAATGTACATAAGGCCGACTCAAAAGGCGTGACCCCTCCTAACCATACCTATGGGCTCTGAATCCAATGGCGATGTCAGTTTTGCTCTGTGAATTCATGGAGAGCTAACCCTAACCCTAAGTAGAATTTTCCCCAATGGGATTTTCCCATGCATTTTGCCAGGAAATGTACATACATCCGACTCAAAAGGTGTGCCCCCTCCTAACCATACCTATGGGCGCTGAATCTAATGGCGATGTCTGTTTTGCTCTGTGAATTCATGGAGAGCTAACCCTAACCCTAAGTAGAATTTTCCCCAATGGGATTTTCCCATGTATTATCCCAGGAAATGTACATACATCCGACTCAAAAGGCGTGCCCCCTCCTAACCATACCTATGGGCTCCGAATCCAATGGCAATGTCTATTTTGCTCTGTGAATTCATGGAGAGCTAACCCTAACCCTAAGTAGAATTTTCCCCAATGGGATTTTCCCATGTATTTTGCCAGGAAATGTACATACATCCGACTCAAAAGGCATGCCCCCTCCTAACCATACCTATGGGCGCTGAATCTAATGGCGATGTCTGTTTTGCTCTGTGAATTCATGGAGAGCTAACCCTAACCCTAAGTAGAATTTTCCGCAATGGCATTTTCCCATGTATTTTCCCAGGAAATGTACATAAGGCCGACTCAAAAGGCGTGATCCCTCCTAACCATACCTATGGGCTCCGAATCCAATGGCAATGTCTATTTGGCTCTGTGAATTCATGGAGAGCTAACCCTAACCCTAAGTAGAATTTTCCCCAATGGGATTTTCCCATGTATTTTGCCAGGAAATGTACATAAGGCTGGCTCAAAAGGCGTGACTCCTCCTTACCATACCTATGGGCTCTGAATCCAATGGCGATGTCTGTTTTGCTCTGTGAATTCATGGAGAGCTAACCCTAACCCTAAGTAGAATTTTCCTCAATGGCAGTTTCCCATATATTTTGCCAGGAAATATACATAAGGCCGACACAAAAGGCGTGCCCCCTCCTAACCATACCTATGGGCTCCGAATCCAATGGCAATGTCTATTTTGCTCTGTGAATTCATGGAGAGCTAACCCTAACCCTAAGTAGAATTTTCCCCAATGGGATTTTCCCATGTATTTTGCCAGGAAATGTACATACATCCGACTCAAAAGGCGTGCCCCCTCCTAACCATACCTATGGGCTCCGAATCCAATGGCAATGTCTATTTTGCTCTGTGAATTCATGGAGAGCTAACCCTAACCCTAAGTAGAATTTTCCCCAATGGGATTTTCCCATATATTTTGCCAGGAAATGTACATACATCTGACTCAAAAGTTGTGCCCCCTCCTAACCATACCTATGGGCGCTGAATCTAATGGCGATGTCTGTTTTGCTGTGTGAATTCATGGAGAGCTAACCCTAACCCTAAGTAGAATTTTCCCCAATGGGATTTTCCCATGTATTTTGTCAGGAAATGTACATAAGGCTGACTCAAAAGGCATGCCCCCTCCTAACCATACCTATGAGTGCTAAATCCAATGGCAATGTCTGTTTTGCTCTGTGAATTCATGGAAAGCTAACCCTAACCCTAAGTAGAATTTTCCGCAATGGCATTTTCCCATGTTTTCTGCCAGGAAATGTACATATATCCGACTCAAAAGGCGTGCCCCCTCCTAACCATACCTATGGGCTCCGAATCCAATGGCAATGTCTATTTTGCCCTGTGAATTCATGGAGAGCTAACCCTAACCCTAAGTAGAATTTTCCCCAATGGGATTTTCCCATGTATTTTGTCAGGAAATGTACATAAGGCTGACTCAAAAGGCATGCCCCCTCCTAACCATACCTATGAGTGCTAAATTCAATGGCAATGTCTGTTCTGCTCTGTGAATTCATGGAAAGCTAACCCTAACCCTAAGTAGAATTTTCCGCAATGGCATTTTCCCATGTATTTTGCCAGGAAATGTACATACATCCGACTGAACAGGCGTGCCGCCTCCTAACCATACCTATGGGCTCCGAATCCAATGGCAATGTCTATTTTGCTCTGTGAATTCATGGAGAGCTAACTCTAACCCTAATTAGAATTTTCCCCAATGGGATTTTCCCATGTATTTTGCCAGAAAATGTACATAAGGCTGGCTCAAAAGGCGTGACTCCTCCTTACCATACCTATGGGCTCTGAATCCAATGGCGATGTCCGTTTTGCTCTGTGAACTCATGGAGAGCCCCCTCCTAACCATACTTATGGGCACCAAATCCAATGGCGATGTCTATTTGACTCTGTGAATTCATGGAGAGCTAACCCTAAGTAGAATTTTCCTCAATGGCAGTTTCCCATGTATTTTCCCAGGAAATGTACATAAGGCCGACTCAAAAGGCGTGATCCCTCCTAACCATACCTATGGGCTCCGAATCCAATGGCAATGTCTATTTGGCTCTGTGAATTCATGGAGAGCTAACCCTAACCCTAAGTAGAATTTTCCCCAATGGGATTTTCCCATGTATTTTGCCAGGAAATGTACATACATCCGACTCAAAAGGCGTGCCCCCTCCTAACCATACCTATGGGCTCCGAATCCAATGGCAATGTCTATTTTGCTCTGTGAATTAATGGAGAGCTAACCCTAACCCTAAGTAGAATTTTCCCCAATGGGATTTTCCCATATATTTTGCCAGGAAATATACATAAGGCCGACACAAAAGGCGTGCCCCCTCCTAACCATACCTATGGGCTCCGAATCCAATGGCAATGTCTATTTTGCTCTGTGAATTCATGGAGAGCTAACCCTAACCCTAAGTAGAATTTTCCCCAATGGGATTTTCCCATGTATTTTGCCAGGAAATGTACATACATCCGACTCAAAAGGCGTGCCCCCTCCTAACCATACCTATGGGCTCCGAATCCAATGGCAATGTCTATTTTGCTCTGTGAATTCATGGAGAGCTAACCCTAACCCTAAGTAGAATTTTCCGCAATGGGATTTTCCCATGTTTTCTGCCAGGAAATGTACATATATCCGACTCAAAAGGCGTGCCCCCTCCTAACCATACCTATGGGCTCCGAATCCAATGGCAATGTCTATTTTGCCCTGTGAATTCATGGAGAGCTAACCCTAACCCTAAGTAGAATTTTCCCCAATGGGATTTTCCCATGTATTTTGTCAGGAAATGTACATAAGGCTGACTCAAAAGGCATGCCCCCTCCTAACCATACCTATGAGTGCTAAATTCAATGGCAATGTCTGTTCTGCTCTGTGAATTCATGGAAAGCTAACCCTAACCCTAAGTAGAATTTTCCGCAATGGCATTTTCCCATGTATTTTGCCAGGAAATGTACATACATCCGACTGAACAGGCGTGCCGCCTCCTAACCATACCTATGGGCTCCGAATCCAATGGCAATGTCTATTTTGCTCTGTGAATTCATGGAGAGCTAACTCTAACCCTAATTAGAATTTTCCCCAATGGGATTTTCCCATGTATTTTGCCAGAAAATGTACATAAGGCTGGCTCAAAAGGCGTGACTCCTCCTTACCATACCTATGGGCTCTGAATCCAATGGCGATGTCCGTTTTGCTCTGTGAACTCATGGAGAGCCCCCTCCTAACCATACTTATGGGCACCAAATCCAATGGCGATGTCTATTTGACTCTGTGAATTCATGGAGAGCTAACCCTAAGTAGAATTTTCCTCAATGGCAGTTTCCCATGTATTTTCCCAGGAAATGTACATAAGGCCGACTCAAAAGGCGTGATCCCTCCTAACCATACCTATGGGCTCCGAATCCAATGGCAATGTCTATTTGGCTCTGTGAATTCATGGAGAGCTAACCCTAACCCTAAGTAGAATTTTCCCCAATGGGATTTTCCCATGTATTTTGCCAGGAAATGTACATACATCCGACTCAAAAGGCGTGCCCCCTCCTAACCATACCTATGGGCTCCGAATCCAATGGCAATGTCTATTTTGCTCTGTGAATTCATGGAGAGCTAACCCTAACCCTAAGTAGAATTTTCCCCAATGGGATTTTCCCATGTATTTTGCCAGGAAATGTACATACATCCGACTCAAAAGGCGTGCCCCCTCCTAACCATACCTATGGGCTCCGAATCCAATGGCAATGTCTATTTTGCTCTGTGAATTCATGGAGAGCTAACCCTAACCCTACATAGAATTTTCACCAATGGGATTTTCCCATATATTTTGCCAGGAAATGTACATACATCCGACTCAAAAGGCGTGCCCCCTCCTAACCATACCTATGGGCTCTGAATCCAATGGCAATGTCTATTTGCCTCTGTGAATTCATGGAGAGCTAAACCTAACCCTAAGTAGAATTTTCCCCAATGGGATTTTCCCTTGTATTTTCCCAGGAAATGTACATAAGGATGGCTAAAAAGGCGTGACCCCTCCTAACCATATCTATGGGCTCTGAATCCAATGGCGATGTCCGTTTTGCTCTGTGAATTCATGGAGAGCTAACCCTAACCCTAAGTAGAATTTTCCCCAATGGGATTTTCCCATGTATTTTCCCAGGAAATGTACATACATCCGACTCAAAAGGCGTGCCCCCTCCTAACCATACCTATGGGCTCCGAAACCAATGGCAATGTCTATTTTGCTCTGTGAATTCATGGAGAGCTGACCCTAACCCTAAGTAGAATTTTCCCCAATGGGATTTTCCCATGTATTTTGCCACGAAATGTACATACATCCGACTCAAAAGGTGTGCCCCCTCCTAACCGTACCTATGGGCTTCGAATCCAATGGCAATGTCTATTTTGCTCTGTGAATTCATGGAGAGCTAACCCTAACCCTAAGTAGAATTTTCCCCAATGGGATTTTCCCATGTATTTTGCCAGGAAATGTACATACATCCGACTCAAAAGGCGTGCCCCCTCCTAACCATACCTATAGGCTCCGAATCCAATGGCAATGTCTATTTTGCTCTGTGAATTCATGGAGAGCTAACCCTAAGCCTAAGTAGAATTTTTCCCAATGGGATTTTCCCATGTATTTTGTCAGGAAATGTACATAAGGCTGACTCAAAAGTCATGCCCCCTCCTAACCATACCTATGGGCGCTGAATCTAATGGCGATGTCTGTTTTGCTCTGTGAATTCATGGAGAGCTAACCCTAACCCTAAGTAGAATTTTCCGCAATGGCATTTTCCCATGTATTTTGCCAGGAAATGTACATAAGGTCGACTCAAAAGGCGTGATCCCTCCTAACCATACCTATGGGCTCCGAATCCAATGGCAATGTCTATTTGGCTCTGTGAATTCATGGAGAGCTAACCCTAACCCTAAGTAGAATTTTCCCCAATGGGATTTTCCCATATATTTTGCCAGGAAATGTACATGCATCCGACTCAAAAGGCGTGCCCCCTCCTAACCATACCTATGGGCGCTGAATCTAATGGCGATGTCTGTTTTGCTCTGTGAATTCATGGAGAGCTAACCCTAACCCTAAGTAGAATTTTCCCCAATGGGATTTTCCCATGTATTTTGTCAGGAAATGTACATACATCCGACTCAAAAGGCGTGCCCCCTCCTAACCATACCTATGGGCTCCGAATCCAATGGCAATGTTTATTTTGCTCTGTGAATTCATGGAGAGCTAACCCTAACCCTAAGTAGAATTTTCCCCAATGGGATTTTCCCATGTATTTTGCCAGGAAATGTACATACATCCCACTCAAAAGGCGTGCCCCCTCCTAACCATACCTATGGGCTCCGAATCCAATGGCAATGTCTATTTTGCTGTGTGAATTCATGGAGAGCTAACCCTAACCCTACGTAGAATTTTCCCCAATGGGATTTTCCCATATATTTTGCCAGGAAATGTACATACATCCGACTCAAAAGGCGTGCCCCCTCCTAACCATACCTATGGGCTCTGAATCCAATGGCAATGTCTATTTGACTCTGTGAATTCATGGAGAGCTAACCCTAAGTAGAATTTTCCTCAATGGCAGTTTCCCATATATTTTACCAGGAAATGTACATAAGGCTGGCTCAAAAGGCGTGACTCCTCCTTACCATACCTATGGGCTCTGAATCCAATGGCGATGTCTGTTTTGCTCTGTGAATTCATGGAGAGCTAACCCTAACCCTAAGTAGAATTTTCCTCAATGGCAGTTTCCCATATATTTTGCCAGGAAATATACATAAGGCTGACACAAAAGGCGTGCCCCCTCCTAACCATACCTATGGGCTCCGAATCCAATGGCAATGTCTATTTTGCTCTGTGAATTCATGGAGAGCTAACCCTAACCCTAAGTAGAATTTTCCCCAATGGGATTTTCCCATGTATTTTGTCAGGAAATGTACATAAGGCTGACTCAAAAGGCATGCCCCATCCTAACCATACCTATGAGTGCTAAATCCAATGGCAATGTCTGTTTTGCTCTGTGAATTCATGGAAAGCTAACCCTAACCCTAAGTAGAATTTTCCACAATGGCATTTTCCCATATATTTTGCCAGGAAATGTACATAAGGCCGACTCAAAAGGCGTGATCCCTCCTAACCATACCTATGGGCTCCGAATCCAATGGCAATGTCTATTTGGCTCTGTGAATTCATGGAGAGCTAACCCTAACCCTAAGTAGAATTTTCCTCAATGGCAGTTTCCCATATATTTTGCCAGGAAATATACATAAGGCCGACACAAAAGGCGTGCCCCCTCCTAACCATACCTTTGAGCTCTGAATCCAATGGCGATGTCCGTTTTGCTCTGTGAACTCATGGAGAGCCCCCTCCTAACCATACTTATGGGCACCAAATCCAATGGCGATGTCCGTTTTGCTCTGTGAATTCATGGAGAGCTAAACCTAAGCCTAAGTAGAATTTTCCCCAATGGGATTTTCCCTTGTATTTTCCCAGGAAATGTACATACATCCGACTCAAAAGGCGTGACCCCTCCTAACCATACCTATGGGCTCTGAATCCAATGGCAATGTCTATTTTGCTCTGTGAATTCATTGAGAGTTAACCCTAACCCTAAGTAGAATTTTCCCCAATGGGATTTTCCCATGTATTTTGCCAGGAAATGTACATACATCCGACTCAAAAGGCGTGCCCCCTCCTAACCATACCTATGGGCTCCGAAACCAATGGCAATATCTATTTTGCTCTGTGAATTCATGGAGAGCTAACCCTAACCCTAAGTAGAATTTTCCCCAATGGGATTTTCCCATGTATTTTCCCAGGAAATGTACATACATCCGACTCAAAAGGCGTGCCCCCTCCTAACCATACCTATGGGCTCCGAATCCAATGGCAATGTCTATTTGGCTCTGTGAATTCATGGAGAGCTAACCCTAACCCTAAGTATAATTTTCCCCAATGGGATTTTCCCATGTATTTTGCCAGGAAATGTACATACATCCGACTCAAAAGGCGTGCCCCCTCCTAACCATACCTATGGGCTCCGAATCCAATGGCAATGTCTATTTTGCTCTGTGAATTCATGGAGAGCTAACCCTAACCCTACGTAGAATTTTCACCAATGGGATTTTCCCATATATTTTGCCAGGAAATATACATACATCCGACTCCAAAGGCGTGCCCACTCCTAACCATACCTATGGGCTCTGAATCCAATGGCAATGTCTATTTGACTCTGTGAATTCATGGAGAGCTAAACCTAACCCTAAGTAGAATTTTCCCCAATGGGATTTTCCCTTGTATTTTCCCAGGAAATGTACATAAGGATGGCTCAAAAGGCGTGACCCCTCCTAACCATACCTATGGGCTCTGAATCCAATGGCGATGTCCGTTTTGCTCTGTGAATTCATGGAGAGCTAACCCTAACCCTAAGTAGAATTTTCCCCAATGGGATTTTCCCATGTATTTTGCCACGAAATGTACATACATCCGACTCAAAAGGTGTGCCCCCTCCTAACCGTACCTATGGGCTCCGAATCCAATGGCAATGTCTATTTTGCTCTGTGAATTCATGGAGAGCTAACCCTAACCCTAAGTAGAATTTTCCTCAATGGCAGTTTCCCATATATTTTGCCAGGAAATATACATAAGGCCAATACAAAAGGCGTGCCCCCTCCTAACCATACCTTTGGGCTCTGAATCCAATGGCGATGTCCGTTTTGCTCTGTGAACTCATGGAGAGCCCCCTCCTAACCATACTTATGGGCACCAAATCCAATGGCGATGTCCGTTTTGCTCTGTGAATTCATGGAGAGCTAAACCTAACCCTAAGTAGAATTTTCCCCAATGGGATTTTCCCTTGTATTTTCCCAGGAAATGTACATAAGGATGGCTCAAAAGGCGTGACCCCTCCTAACCATACCTATGGGCTCTGAATCCAATGGCGATGTCCGTTTTGCTCTGTGAATTCATGGAGAGCTAACCCTAACCCTAAGTAGAATTTTCCCCAATGGGATTTTCCCATGTATTTTCCCAGGAAATGTACATACATCCGACTCAAAAGGCGTGCCCCCTCCTAACCATACCTATGGGCTCCGAAACCAATGGCAATGTCTATTTTGCTCTATGAATTCATGGAGAGCTAACCCTAACCCTAAGTAGAATTTTCCCCAATGGGATTTTCCCATGTATTTTGCCACGAAATGTACATACATCCGACTCAAAAGGCGTGCCCCCTCCTAACCATACCTATGGGCTCCGAATCCAATGGCAATGTCTATTTTGCTCTGTGAATTCATGGAGAGCTAACCCTAACCCTACGTAGAATTTTCCCCAATGGGATTTTCCCATATATTTTGCCAGGAAATGTACATACATCCGACTCAAAAGGCGTGCCCCCTCCTAACCATACCTATGGGCTCTGAATCCAATGGCAATGTCTATTTGACTCTGTGAATTCATGGAGAGGTAACCCTAAGTAGAATTTTCCTCAATGGCAGTTTCCCATATATTTTACCAGGAAATGTACATAAGGCTGGCTCAAAAGGCGTGACTCCTCCTTACCATACCTATGGGCTCTGAATCCAATGGCGATGTCTGTTTTGCTCTGTGAATTCATGGAAAGCTAACCCTAACCCTAAGTAGAATTTTCCCCAATGGGATTTTCCCATATATTTTGCCAGGAAATGTACATACATCCGACTCAAAAGGCATGCCCCCTCCTAACCATACCTATGGGCGCTGAATCTAATGGCGATGTCTGTTTTACTCTGTGAATTCATGGAGAGCTAACCCTAACCCTAAGTAGAATTTTCCGCAATGGCATTTTCCCATGTATTTTCCCAGGAAATGTACATAAGGCCGACTCAAAAGGCGTGATCCCTCCTAACCATACCTATGGGCTCCGAATCCAATGGCAATGTCTATTTTGCTCTGTGAATTCATGGAGAGCTAACCCTAACCCTAAGTAGAATTTTCCCCAATGGGATTTTCCCATATATTTTGCCAGGAAATGTACATACATCCGACTCAAAAGGCGTGCCCCCTCCTAACCATACCTATGGGCTCCGAAACCAATGGCAATGTCTATTTTGCTCTGTGAATTCATGGAAAGCTAACCCTAACCCTAAGTAGAATTTTCCCCAATGGGATTTTCCCATATATTTTGCCAGGAAATGTACATACATCCGACTCAAAAGGCATGCCCCCTCCTAACCATACCTATGGGCGCTGAATCTAATGGCGATGTCTGTTTTACTCTGTGAATTCATGGAGAGCTAACCCTAACCCTAAGTAGAATTTTCCGCAATGGCATTTTCCCATGTATTTTCCCAGGAAATGTACATAAGGCCGACTCAAAAGGCGTGATCCCTCCTAACCATACCTATGGGCTCCGAATCCAATGGCAATGTCTATTTGGCTCTGTGAATTCATGGAGAGCTAACCCTAACCCTAAGTAGAATTTTCCCCAATGGGATTTTCCCATGTATTTTGCCAGGAAATGTACATACATCCGACTCAAAAGGCGTGCCCCCTCCTAACCATACCTATGGGCTCCGAATCCAATGGCAATGTCTATTTTGCTCTGTGAATTCATGGAGAGCTAACCCTAACCCTAAGTAGAATTTTCCCCAATGGGATTTTCCCATGTATTTTGCCAGGAAATGTACATACATCCGACTCAAAAGGCGTGCCCCCTCCTAACCATACCTATGGGCTCCGAATCCAATGGCAATGTCTATTTTGCTCTGTGAATTCATGGAGAGCTAACCCTAACCCTACGTAGAATTTTCACCAATGGGATTTTCCCATATATTTTGCCAGGAAATGTACATACATCCGACTCAAAAGGCGTGCCCCCTCCTAACCATACCTATGGGCTCTGAATCCAATGGCGATGTCCGTTTTGCTCTGTGAACTCATGGAGAGCCCCCTCCTAACCATACTTATGGGCACCAAATCCAATGGCGATTTCCGTTTTGCTCTGTGAATTCCTTTTAGAGCTAAACCTAACCCTAAGTAGAATTTTCCCCAATGGGATTTTCCCATGTATTTTCCCAGGAAATGTACATAAGGATGGTTCAAAAGGCGTGACCCCTCCTAACCATACCTATGGGCTCTTAATCCAATGGCGATGTCCGTTTTGCTCTGTGAATTCATGGAGAGCTAACCCTAACCCTAAGTAGAATTTTCCCCAATGGGATTTTCCCATGTATTTTCCCAGGAAATGTACATACATCCGACTCAAAAGGCGTGCCCCCTCCTAACCATACCTATGGGCTCTGAAACCAATGGCAATGTCTATTTTGCTCTGTGAATTCATGGAGAGCTAACCCTAACCCTAAGTAGAATTTTCCCCAATGGGATTTTCCCATATATTTTGCCAGGAAATGTACATACATCCGACTCAAAAGGCGTGCCCCCTCCTAACCATACCTATGGGCGCTGAATCTAATGGCGATGTCCGTTTTGCTCTGTGAACTCATGGAGAGCCCCCTCCTAACCTTACTTATGGGCACTAAATCCAATGGTGATGTCCGTTTTGCTCTGTGAATTCATGGAGAGCTAAACCTAACCCTAAGTAGAATTTTCCCCAATGGGATTTTCCCTTGTATTTTCCCAGGAAATGTACATAAGGATGGCTCAAAAGGCGTGACCCATCCTAACCATACCTATGGGCTCTGAATCCAATGGCGATGTCCGTTTTGCTCTGTGAATTCATGGAGAGCTAACCCTAACCCTAAGTAGAATTTTCCCCAATGGGATTTTCCCATGTATTTTCCCAGGAAATGTACATACATCCGACTCAAAAGGCGTGCCCCCTCCTAACCATACCTATGGGCTCTGAAACCAATGGCAATGTCTATTTTGCTCTGTGAATTCATGGAGAGCTAACCCTAACCCTAAGTAGAATTTTCCCCAATGGGATTTTCCCATGTATTTTGCCAGGAAATGTACATACATCCGACTCAAAAGGCGTGCCCCCTCCTAACCATACCTATGGGCTCCGAATCCAATGGCAATGTCTATTTTGCTCTGTGAATTCATGGAGAGCTAACCCTAACCCTAAGTAGAATTTTCCCCAATGGGATTTTCCCATGTATTTTGCCAGGAAATGTACATACATCCGACTCAAAAGGCGTGCCCCCTCCTAACCATACCTATGGGCTCCGAATCCAATGGCAATGTCTATTTTGCTCTGTGAATTCATGGAGAGCTAACCCTAACCCTACGTAGAATTTTCACCAATGGGATTTTCCCATATATTTTGCCAGGAAATGTACATACATCCGACTCAAAAGGCGTGCCCCCTCCTAACCATACCTATGGGCTCTGAATCCAATGGCGATGTCCGTTTTGCTCTGTGAACTCATGGAGAGCCCCCTCCTAACCATACTTATGGGCACCAAATCCAATGGCGATTTCCGTTTTGCTCTGTGAATTCCTTTTAGAGCTAAACCTAACCCTAAGTAGAATTTTCCCCAATGGGATTTTCCCATGTATTTTCCCAGGAAATGTACATAAGGATGGTTCAAAAGGCGTGACCCCTCCTAACCATACCTATGGGCTCTTAATCCAATGGCGATGTCCGTTTTGCTCTGTGAATTCATGGAGAGCTAACCCTAACCCTAAGTAGAATTTTCCCCAATGGGATTTTCCCATGTATTTTCCCAGGAAATGTACATACATCCGACTCAAAAGGCGTGCCCCCTCCTAACCATACCTATGGGCTCTGAAACCAATGGCAATGTCTATTTTGCTCTGTGAATTCATGGAGAGCTAACCCTAACCCTAAGTAGAATTTTCCCCAATGGGATTTTCCCATATATTTTGCCAGGAAATGTACATACATCCGACTCAAAAGGCGTGCCCCCTCCTAACCATACCTATGGGCGCTGAATCTAATGGCGATGTCCGTTTTGCTCTGTGAACTCATGGAGAGCCCCCTCCTAACCTTACTTATGGGCACTAAATCCAATGGTGATGTCCGTTTTGCTCTGTGAATTCATGGAGAGCTAAACCTAACCCTAAGTAGAATTTTCCCCAATGGGATTTTCCCTTGTATTTTCCCAGGAAATGTACATAAGGATGGCTCAAAAGGCGTGACCCATCCTAACCATACCTATGGGCTCTGAATCCAATGGCGATGTCCGTTTTGCTCTGTGAATTCATGGAGAGCTAACCCTAACCCTAAGTAGAATTTTCCCCAATGGGATTTTCCCATGTATTTTCCCAGGAAATGTACATACATCCGACTCAAAAGGCGTGCCCCCTCCTAACCATACCTATGGGCTCTGAAACCAATGGCAATGTCTATTTTGCTCTGTGAATTCATGGAGAGCTAACCCTAACCCTAAGTAGAATTTTCCCCAATGGGATTTTCCCATGTATTTTGCCAGGAAATGTACATACATCCGACTCAAAAGGCGTGCCCCCTCCTAACCATACCTATGGGCTCCGAATCCAATGGCAATGTCTATTTTGCTCTGTGAATTCATGGAGAGCTAACCCTAACCCTAAGTAGAATTTTCCCCAATGGGATTTTCCCATGTATTTTGCCACGAAATGTACATACATCCGACTCAAAAGGCGTGCCCCCTCCTAACCATACCTATAGGCTCCGAATCCAATGGCAATGTCTATTTTGCTCTGTGAATTCATGGAGAGCTAACCCTAACCCTAAGTAGAATTTTCCCCAATGGGATTTTCCCATGTATTTTGTCAGGAAATGTACATAAGGCTGACTCAAAAGTCATGCCCCCTTCTAACCATACCTATGAGTGCTAAATCCAATGGCAATGTCTGTTTTGCTCTGTGAATTCATGGAAAGCTAACCCTAACCCTAAGTAGAATTTTCCGCAATGGCATTTTCCCATGTATTTTGCCAGGAAATGTACATAAGGCCGACTCAAAAGGCGTGATCCCTCCTAACCATACCTATGGGCTCTGAATCCAATGGCAATGTCTATTTGGCTCTGTGAATTCATGGAGAGCTAACCCTAACCCTAAGTAGAATTTTCCCCAATGGGATTTTCCCATGTATTTTGCCAGGAAATGTACATAAGGCTGGCTCAAAAGGCGTGACTCCTCCTTACCATACCTATGGGCTCTGAATCCAATGGCGATGTCTGTTTTGCTCTGTGAATTCATGGAGAGCTAACCCTAACCCTAAGTAGAATTTTCCTCAATGGCAGTTTCCCATATATTTTGCCAGGAAATATACATAAGGCCGACACAAAAGGCGTGCCCCCTCCTTACCATACCTATGGGCTCCGAATCCAATGGCAATGTCTATTTTGCTCTGTGAATTCATGGAGAGCTAACCCTAACCCTAAGTAGAATTTTCCCCAATGGGATTTTCCCATATATTTTGCCAGGAAATGTACATGCATCCGACTCAAAAGGCGTGCCCCCTCCTAACCATACCTATGGGCGCTGAATCTAATGGCGATGTCTGTTTTGCTCTGTGAATTCATGGAGAGCTAACCCTAACCCTAAGTAGAATTTTCCCCAATGGGATTTTCCCATGTATTTTGTCAGGAAATGTACATAAGGCTGACTCAAAAGGCATGCCCCCTCCTAACCATACCTATGAGTGCTAAATCCAATGGCAATGTCTGTTTTGCTCTGTGAATTCATGGAAAGCTAACCCTAACCCTAAGTAGAATTTTCCGCAATGGCATTTTCCCATGTATTTTCCCAGGAAATGTACATAAGGCCGACTCAAAAGGCGTGATCCCTCCTAACCATACCTATGGGCTCCGAATCCAATGGCAATGTCTATTTTGCTCTGTGAATTCATGGAGAGCTAACCCTAACCCTAAGTAGAATTTTCCGCAATGGCATTTTCCCATGTATTTTCCCAGGAAATATACATAAGGCCGACACAAAAGGCGTGCCCCCTCCTAACCATACCTTTGGGCTCTTTATCCAATGGCGATGTCCGTTTTGCTCTGTGAACTCATGGAGAGCCCCCTCCTAACCATACTTATGGGCACCAAATCCAATGGCGATTTCCGTTTTGCTCTGTGAATTCCTTTTAGAGCTAAACCTAACCCTAAGTAGAATTTTCCCCAATGGGATTTTCCCATGTATTTTCCCAGGAAATGTACATAAGGATGGTTCAAAAGGCGTGACCCCTCCTAACCATACCTATGGGCTCTTAATCCAATGGCGATGTCCGTTTTGCTCTGTGAATTCATGGAGAGCTAACCCTAACCCTAAGTAGAATTTTCCCCAATGGGATTTTCCCATGTATTTTCCCAGGAAATGTACATACATCCGACTCAAAAGGCGTGCCCCCTCCTAACCATACCTATGGGCTCTGAAACCAATGGCAATGTCTATTTTGCTCTGTGAATTCATGGAGAGCTAACCCTAACCCTAAGTAGAATTTTCCCCAATGGGATTTTCCCATATATTTTGCCAGGAAATGTACATACATCCGACTCAAAAGGCGTGCCCCCTCCTAACCATACCTATGGGCGCTGAATCTAATGGCGATGTCCGTTTTGCTCTGTGAACTCATGGAGAGCCCCCTCCTAACCTTACTTATGGGCACTAAATCCAATGGTGATGTCCGTTTTGCTCTGTGAATTCATGGAGAGCTAAACCTAACCCTAAGTAGAATTTTCCCCAATGGGATTTTCCCTTGTATTTTCCCAGGAAATGTACATAAGGATGGCTCAAAAGGCGTGACCCATCCTAACCATACCTATGGGCTCTGAATCCAATGGCGATGTCCGTTTTGCTCTGTGAATTCATGGAGAGCTAACCCTAACCCTAAGTAGAATTTTCCCCAATGGGATTTTCCCATGTATTTTCCCAGGAAATGTACATACATCCGACTCAAAAGGCGTGCCCCCTCCTAACCATACCTATGGGCTCTGAAACCAATGGCAATGTCTATTTTGCTCTGTGAATTCATGGAGAGCTAACCCTAACCCTAAGTAGAATTTTCCCCAATGGGATTTTCCCATGTATTTTGCCAGGAAATGTACATACATCCGACTCAAAAGGCGTGACCCATCCTAACCATACCTATGGGCTCTGAATCCAATGGCGATGTCCGTTTTGCTCTGTGAATTCATGGAGAGCTAACCCTAACCCTAAGTAGAATTTTCCCGAATGGGATTTTCCCATGTATTTTCCCAGGAAATGTACATACATCCGACTCAAAAGGCGTGCCCCCTCCTAACCATACCTATGGGCTCTGAAACCAATGGCAATGTCTATTTTGCTCTGTGAATTCATGGAGAGCTAACCCTAACCCTAAGTAGAATTTTCCCCAATGGGATTTTCCCATGTATTTTGCCAGGAAATGTACATACATCCGACTCAAAAGGCGTGCCCCCTCCTAACCATACCTATAGGCTCCGAATCCAATGGCAATGTCTATTTTGCTCTGTGAATTCATGGAGAGCTAACCCTAACCCTAAGTAGAATTTTCCCCAATGGGATTTTCCCATGTATTTTGTCAGGAAATGTACATAAGGCTGACTCAAAAGTCATGCCCCCTTCTAACCATACCTATGAGTGCTAAATCCAATGGCGATGTCTGTTTTGCTTTGTGAATTCATGGAGAGCTAACCCTAACCCTAAGTAGAATTTTCCCCAATGGGATTTTCCCATATATTTTGCCAGGAAATGTACATGCATCCGACTCAAAAGGAGTGCCCCCTCCTAACCATACCTATGGGCGCTGAATCTAATGGCGATGTCTGTTTTGCTCTGTGAATTCATGGAGAGCTAACCCTAACCCTAAGTAGAATTTTCCCCAATGGGATTTTCCCATGTATTTTGTCAGGAAATGTACATAAGGCTGACTCAAAAGGCATGCCCCCTCCTAACCATACCTATGGGCGCTGAATCTAATGGCGATGTCCGTTTTGCTCTGTGAACTCATGGAGAGCCCCCTCCTAACCATACTTATGGGCACCAAATCCAATGGCGATGTCTGTTTTGCTCTGTGAATTCATGGAAAGCTAACCCTAACCCTAAGTAGAATTTTCCGCAATAGCATTTTCCCATGTATTTTGCCAGGAAATGTACATAAGGCCGACTCAAAAGGCGTGATCCCTCCTAACCATACCTATGGGCTCCGAATCCAATGGCAATGTCTGTTTTGCTCTGTGAATTCATGGAAAGCTAACCCTAACCCTAAGTAGAATTTTCCGCAATGGCATTTTCCCATGTATTTTGCCAGGAAATGTACATAAGGCTGACTCAAAAGGCGTGATCCCTCCTAACCATACCTATGGGCTCCGAATCCAATGGCAATGTCTATTTGGCTCTGTGAATTCATGGAGAGCTAACCCTAACCCTAAGTAGAATTTTCCCCAATGGGATTTTCCCATGTATTTTGCCAGGAAATGTACATAAGGCCGGCTCAAAAGGCGTGACTCCTCCTTACCATACCTATGGGCTCTGAATCCAATGGCGATGTCTGTTTTGCTCTGTGAATTCATGGAGAGCTAACCCTAACCCTAAGTAGAATTTTCCCCAATGGGATTTTCCCATATATTTTGCCAGAAAATGTACATGCATCCGACTCAAAAGGCGTGCCCCCTCCTAACCATACCTATGGGCGCTGAATCTAATGGCGATGTCTGTTTTGCTCTGTGAATTCATGGAGAGCTAACCCTAACCCTAAGTAGAATTTTCCCCAATGGGATTTTCCCATGTATTTTGTCAGGAAATGTACATAAGGCTGACTCAAAAGGCATGCCCCCTCCTAACCATACCTATGAGTGCTAAATCCAATGGCAATGTCTGTTTTGCTCTATGAAATCATGGAAAGCTAACCCTAACCCTAAGTAGAATTTTCCGCAATGGCATTTTCCCATGTATTTTGCCAGGAAATGTACATAAGGCCGACTCAAAAGGCGCGATCCCTCCTAACCATACCTATGGGCTCCGAATCCAATGGCAATGTCTATTTAACTCTGTGAATTCATGGAGAGCTAACCCTAACCCTAAGTAGAATTTTCCGCAATGGCATTTTCCCATGTATTTTCCCAGGAAATATACATAAGGCCGACACAAAAGGCGTGCCCCCTCCTAACCATACCTTTGGGCTCTTTATCCAATGGCGATGTCCGTTTTGCTCTGTGAACTCATGGAGAGCCCCCTCCTAACCATACTTATGGGCACCAAATCCAATGGCGATTTCCGTTTTGCTCTGTGAATTCCTTTTAGAGCTAAACCTAACCCTAAGTAGAATTTTCCCCAATGGGATTTTCCCTTGTATTTTCCCAGGAAATGTACATAAGGATGGCTCAAAAGGCGTGACCCCTCCTAACCATACCTATGGGCTCTGAATCCAATGGCGATGTCCGTTTTGCTCTGTGAATTCATGGAGAGCTAACCCTAACCCTAAGTAGAATTTTCCCCAATGGGATTTTCCCATGTATTTTCCCAGGAAATATACATACATCCGACTCAAAAGGCGTGCCCCCTCCTAACCATACCTATGGGCTCTGAAACCAATGGCAATGTCTATTTTGCTCTGTGAATTCATGGAGAGCTAACCCTAACCCTAAGTAGAATTTTCCCCAATGGGATTTTCCCATGTATTTTGCCAGGAAATGTACATACATCCCACTCAAAAGGCGTGCCCCCTCCTAACCATACCTATGGGCTCCGAATCCAATGGCAATGTCTATTTTGCTCTGTGAATTCATGGAGAGCTAACCCTAACCCTAAGTAGAATTTTCCCCAATGGGATTTTCCCATATATTTTGCCAGGAAATGTACATACATCCGACTCAAAAGGCGTGCCCCCTCCTAACCATACCTATGGGCGCTGAATCTAATGGCGATGTCCGTTTTGCTCTGTGAACTCATGGAGAGCCCCCTCCTAACCATACTTATGGGCACCAAATCCAATGGCGATGTCCGTTTTGCTCTGTGAATTCATGGAGAGCTAAACCTAACCCTAAGTAGAATTTTCCCCAATGGGATTTTCCCTTGTATTTTCCCAGGAAATGTACATAAGGATGGCTCAAAAGGCGTGACCCCTCCTAACCATACCTATGGGCTCTGAATCCAATGGCGATGTCCGTTTTGCTCTGTGAATTCATGGAGAGCTAACCCTAACCCTAAGTAGAATTTTCCCCAATGGGATTTTCCCATGTATTTTCCCAGGAAATGTACATACATCCGACTCAAAAGGCGTGCCCCCTCCTAACCATACCTATGGGCTCCGAATCCAATGGCAATGTCTATTTTGCTCTGTGAATTCATGGAGAGCTAACCCTAACCCTAAGTAGAATTTTCCCCAATGGGATTTTCCCATGTATTTTGTCAGGAAATGTACATAAGGCTGACTCAAAAGTCATGCCCCCTTCTAACCATACCTATGAGTGCTAAATCCAATGGCAATGTCTGTTTTGCTCTGTGAATACATGGAAAGCTAACCCTAACCCTAAGTAGAATTTTCCGCAATGGCATTTTCCCATGTATTTTGCCAGGAAATGTACATGCATCCGACTCAAAAGGCGTGCCCCCTCCTAACCATACCTATGGGCGCTGAATCTAATGGCGATGTCTGTTTTGCTCTGTGAATTCATGGAGAGCTAACCCTAACCCTAAGTAGAATTTTCCCCAATGGCATTTTCCCATGTATTTTGCCAGGAAATGTACATAAGGCCGACTCAAAAGGCGCGATCCCTCCTAACCATACCTATGGGCTCCGAATCCAATGGCAATGTCTATTTAACTCTGTGAATTCATGGAGAGCTAACCCTAACCCTAAGTAGAATTTTCCCCAATGGCATTTTCCCATGTATTTTCCCAGGAAATATACATAAGGCCGACACAAAAGGCGTGCCCCCTCCTAACCATACCTTTGGGCTCTTTATCCAATGGCGATGTCCGTTTTGCTCTGTGAACTCATGGAGAGCCCCCTCCTAACCATACTTATGGGCACCAAATCCAATGGCGATTTCCGTTTTGCTCTGTGAATTCCTTTTAGAACTAAACCTAACCCTAAGTAGAATTTTCCCCAATGGGATTTTCCCTTGTATTTTGCCAGGAAATGTACATAAGGCTGACTCAAAAGGCATGCCCCCTCCTAACCATACCTATGGGCGCTGAATCTAATGGCGATGTCCGTTTTGCTCTGTGAACTCATGGAGAGCCCCCTCCTAACCATACTTATGGGCACCAAATCCAATGGCGATGTCCGTTTTGCTCTGTGAATTCATGGAGAGCTAAACCTAACCCTAAGTAGAATTTTCCCCAATGGGATTTTCCCATGTATTTTCCCAGGAAATGTACATACATCCGACTCAAAAGGCGTGCCCCCTCCTAACCATACCTATGGGCTCTGAAACCAATGGCAATGTCTATTTTGCTCTGTGAATTCATGGAGAGCTAACCCTAACCCTAAGTAGAATTTTCCCCAATGGGATTTTCCCATGTATTTTGCCACGAAATGTACATACATCCGACTCAAAAGGCGTGCCCCCTCCTAACCATACCTATGGGCTCCGAATCCAATGGCAATGTCTATTTTGCTCTGTGAATTCATGGAGAGCTAACCCTAACCCTAAGTAGAATTTTCCCCAATGGGATTTTCCCATGTATTTTGCCAGGAAATATACATACATCCGACTCAAAAGGCGTGCCCCCTCCTAACCATACCTATGGGCTCCGAATCCAATGGCAATGTCTATTTTGCTCTGTGAATTCATGGAGAGCTAACCCTAACCCTAAGTAGAATTTTCCCCAATGGGATTTTCCCATGTATTTTGCCAGGAAATGTACATACATCCGACTCAAAAGGCGTGCCCCCTCCTAACCATACCTATAGGCTCCGAATCCAATGGCTATGTCTATTTTGCTCTGTGAATTCATGGAGAGCTAACCCTAACCCTAAGTAGAATTTTCCCCAATGGGATTTTCCCATGTATTTTGTCAGGAAATGTACATAAGGCTGACTCAAAAGTCATGCCCCCTTCTAACCATACCTATGAGTGCTAAATCCAATGGCAATGTCTGTTTTGCTCTGTGAATACATGGAAAGCTAACCCTAACCCTAAGTAGAATTTTCCGCAATGGCATTTTCCCATGTATTTTGCCAGGAAATGTACATAAGGCCGACTCAAAAGGCGTGATCCCTCCTAACCATACCTATGGGCTCCGAATCCAATGGCAATGTCTATTTGGCTCTGTGAATTCATGGAGAGCTAACCCTAACCCTAAGTAGAATTTTCCCCAATGGGATTTTCCCATGTATTTTGCCAGGAAATGTACATAAGGCTGACTCAAAAGGCATGCCCCCTCCTAACCATACCTATGGGCGCTGAATCTAATGGCGATGTCCGTTTTGCTCTGTGAACTCATGGAGAGCCCCCTCCTAACCATACTTATGGGCACCAAATCCAATGGCGATGTCTGTTTTGCTCTGTGAATTCATGGAAAGCTAACCCTAACCCTAAGTAGAATTTTCCGCAATGGCATTTTCCCATGTATTTTGCCAGGAAATGTACATAAGGCCGACTCAAAAGGCGTGATCCCTCCTAACCATACCTATGGGCTCTGAATCCAATGGCAATGTCTGTTTTGCTCTGTGAATTCATGGAAAGCTAACCCTAACCCTAAGTAGAATTTTCCGCAATGGCATTTTCCCATGTATTTTGCCAGGAAATGTACATAAGGCTGACTCAAAAGGCGTGATCCCTCCTAACCATACCTATGGGCTCCGAATCCAATGGCAATGTCTATTTGGCTCTGTGAATTCATGGAGAGCTAACCCTAACCCTAAGTAGAATTTTCCCCAATGGGATTTTCCCATGTATTTTGCCTGGAAATGTACATAAGGCCGGCTCAAAAGGCGTGACTCCTCCTTACCATACCTATGGGCTCTGAATCCAATGGCGATGTCTGTTTTGCTCTGTGAATTCATGGAGAGCTAACTCTAACCCTAAGTAGAATTTTCCCCAATGGGATTTTCCCATATATTTTGCCAGGAAATGTACATGCATCCGACTCAAAAGGCGTGCCCCCTCCTAACCATACCTATGGGCGCTGAATCTAATGGCGATGTCTGTTTTGCTCTGTGAATTCATGGAGAGCTAACCCTAACCCTAAGTAGAATTTTCCCCAATGGGATTTTCCCATGTATTTTGTCAGGAAATGTACATAAGGCTGACTCAAAAGGCATGCCCCCTCCTAACCATACCTATGAGTGCTAAATCCAATGGCAATGTCTGTTTTGCTCTGTGAAATCATGGAAAGCTAACCCTAACCCTAAGTAGAATTTTCCGCAATGGCATTTTCCCATGTATTTTGCCAGGAAATGTACATAAGGCCGACTCAAAAGGCATGCCCCCTCCTAACCATACCTTTGGGCTCTTTATCCAATGGCGATGTCCGTTTTGCTCTGTGAACTCATGGAGAGCCCCCTCCTAACCATACTTATGGGCACCAAATCCAATGGCGATTTCCGTTTTGCTCTGTGAATTCCTTTTAGAACTAAACCTAACCCTAAGTAGAATTTTCCCCAATGGGATTTTCCCTTGTATTTTCCCAGGAAATGTACCTAAGGATGGCTCAAAAGGCGTGACCCCTCCTAACCATACCTATGGGCTCTGAATCCAATGGCGATGTCCGTTTTGCTCTGTGAATTCATGGAGAGCTAACCCTAACCCTAAGTAGAATTTTCCCCAATGGGATTTTCCCATGTATTTTCCCAGGAAATATACATACATCCGACTCAAAAGGCGTGCCCCCTCCTAACCATACCTATGGGCTCTGAAACCAATGGCAATGTCTATTTTGCTCTGTGAATTCATGGAGAGCTAACCCTAACCCTAAGTAGAATTTTCCCCAATGGGATTTTCCCATGTATTTTCCCAGGAAATATACATACATCCCACTCAAAAGGCGTGCCCCCTCCTAACCATACCTATGGGCTCCGAATCCAATGGCAATGTCTATTTTACTCTGTGAATTCATGGAGAGCTAACCCTAACCCTAAGTAGAATTTTCCCCAATGGGATTTTCCCATATATTTTGCCAGGAAATGTACATACATCCGACTCAAAAGGCGTGCCCCCTCCTAACCATACCTATAGGCGCTGAATCTAATGGCGATGTCCGTTTTGCTCTGTGAACTCATGGAGAGCCCCCTCCTAACCATACTTATGGGCACCAAATCCAATGGCGATGTCCGTTTTGCTCTGTGAATTCATGGAGAGCTAAACCTAACCCTAAGTAGAATTTTCCCCAATGGGATTTTCCCTTGTATTTTCCCAGGAAATGTACATAAGGATGGCTCAAAAGGCGTGACCCCTCCTAACCATACCTATGGGCTCTGAAACCAATGGCAATGTCTATTTTGCTCTGTGAATTCATGGAGAGCTAACCCTAACCCTAAGTAGAATTTTCCCCAATGGGATTTTCCCATGTATTTTGCCACGAAATGTACATACATCCGACTCAAAAGGCGTGCCCCCTCCTAACCATACCTATGGGCTCCGAATCCAATGGCAATGTCTATTTTGCTCTGTGAATTCATGGAGAGCTAACCCTAACCCTAAGTAGAATTTTCCCCAATGGGATTTTCCCATGTATTTTGCCAGGAAATGTACATACATCCGACTCAAAAGGCGTGCCCCCTCCTAACCATACGTATGGGCTCCGAATCCAATGGCAATGTCTATTTTGCTCTGTGAATTCATGGAGAGCTAACCCTAACCCTAAGTAGAATTTTCCCCAATGGGATTTTCCCATGTATTTTGCCAGGAAATGTACATACATCCGACTCAAAAGGCGTGCCCCCTCCTAACCATACCTATAGGCTCCGAATCCAATGGCAATGTCTATTTTGCTCTGTGAATTCATGGAGAGCTAACCCTAACCCTAAGTAGAATTTTCCCCAATGGCATTTTCCCATGTATTTTGTCAGGAAATGTACATAAGGCTGACTCAAAAGTCATGCCCCCTTCTAACCATACCTATGAGTGCTAAATCCAATGGCAATGTCTGTTTTGCTCTGTGAATTCATGGAAAGCTAACCCTAACCCTAAGTAGAATTTTCCGCAATGGCATTTTCCCATGTATTTTGTCAGGAAATGTACATAAGGCCGACTCAAAAGGCGTGATCCCTCCTAACCATACCTATGGGCTCCGAATCCAATGGCAATGTCTATTTGGCTCTGTGAATTCATGGAGAGCTAACCCTAACCCTAAGTAGAATTTTCCCCAATGGGATTTTCCCATGTATTTTGCCTGGAAATGTACATAAGGCCGGCTCAAAAGGCGTGACTCCTCCTTACCATACCTATGGGCTCTGAATCCAATGGCGATGTCTGTTTTGCTCTGTGAATTCATGGAGAGCTAACTCTAACCCTAAGTAGAATTTTCCCCAATGGGATTTTCCCATATATTTTGCCAGGAAATGTACATGCATCCGACTCAAAAGGCGTGCCCCCTCCTAACCATACCTATGGGCGCTGAATCTAATGGCGATGTCTGTTTTGCTCTGTGAATTCATGGAGAGCTAACCCTAACCCTAAGTAGAATTTTCCCCAATGGGATTTTCCCATGTATTTTGTCAGGAAATGTACATAAGGCTGACTCAAAAGGCATGCCCCCTCCTAACCATACCTATGAGTGCTAAATCCAATGGCAATGTCTGTTTTGCTCTGTGAAATCATGGAAAGCTAACCCTAACCCTAAGTAGAATTTTCCGCAATGGCATTTTCCCATGTATTTTGCAAGGAAATGTACATAAGGCCGACTCAAAAGGCATGCCCCCTCCTAACCATACCTTTGGGCTCTTTATCCAATGGCGATGTCCGTTTTGCTCTGTGAACTCATGGAGAGCCCCCTCCTAACCATACTTATGGGCACCAAATCCAATGGCGATTTCCGTTTTGCTCTGTGAATTCCTTTTAGAACTAAACCTAACCCTAAGTAGAATTTTCCCCAATGGGATTTTCCCTTGTATTTTCCCAGGAAATGTACCTAAGGATGGCTCAAAAGGCGTGACCCCTCCTAACCATACCTATGGGCTCTGAATCCAATGGCGATGTCCGTTTTGCTCTGTGAATTCATGGAGAGCTAACCCTAACCCTAAGTAGAATTTTCCCCAATGGGATTTTCCCATGTATTTTCCCAGGAAATATACATACATCCGACTCAAAAGGCGTGCCCCCTCCTAACCATACCTATGGGCTCTGAAACCAATGGCAATGTCTATTTTGCTCTGTGAATTCATGGAGAGCTAACCCTAACCCTAAGTAGAATTTTCCCCAATGGGATTTTCCCATGTATTTTCCCAGGAAATATACATACATCCCACTCAAAAGGCGTGCCCCCTCCTAACCATACCTATGGGCTCCGAATCCAATGGCAATGTCTATTTTACTCTGTGAATTCATGGAGAGCTAACCCTAACCCTAAGTAGAATTTTCCCCAATGGGATTTTCCCATATATTTTGCCAGGAAATGTACATACATCCGACTCAAAAGGCGTGCCCCCTCCTAACCATACCTATGGGCGCTGAATCTAATGGCGATGTCCGTTTTGCTCTGTGAACTCATGGAGAGCCCCCTCCTAACCATACTTATGGGCACCAAATCCAATGGCGATGTCCGTTTTGCTCTGTGAATTCATGGAGAGCTAAACCTAACCCTAAGTAGAATTTTCCCCAATGGGATTTTCCCTTGTATTTTCCCAGGAAATGTACATAAGGATGGCTCAAAAGGCGTGACCCCTCCTAACCATACCTATGGGCTCTGAATCCAATGGCGATGTCCGTTTTGCTCTGTGAATTCATGGAGAGCTAACCCTAACCCTAAGTAGAATTTTCCCCAATGGGATTTTCCCATGTATTTTCCCAGGAAATGTACATACATCCGACTCAAAAGGTGTGCCCCCTCCTAACCATACCTATGGGCTCTGAAACCAATGGCAATGTCTATTTTGCTCTGTGAATTCATGGAGAGCTAACCCTAACCCTAAGTAGAATTTTCCCCAATGGGATTTTCCCATGTATTTTGCCACGAAATGTACATACATCCGACTCAAAAGGCGTGCCCCCTCCTAACCATACCTATGGGCTCCGAATCCAATGGCAATGTCTATTTTGCTCTGTGAATTCATGGAGAGCTAACCCTAACCCTAAGTAGAATTTTCCCCAATGGGATTTTCCCATGTATTTTGCCAGGAAATGTACATACATCCGACTCAAAAGGCGTGCCCCCTCCTAACCATACGTATGGGCTCCGAATCCAATGGCAATGTCTATTTTGCTCTGTGAATTCATGGAGAGCTAACCCTAACCCTAAGTAGAATTTTCCCCAATGGGATTTTCCCATGTATTTTGCCAGGAAATGTACATAAGGCTGGCTCAAAAGGCGTGACTCCTCCTTACCATACCTATGGGCTCTGAATCCAATGGCGATGTCTGTTTTGCTCTGTGAATTCATGGAGAGCTAACCCTAACCCTAAGTAGAATTTTCCTCAATGGCAGTTTCCCATATATTTTTCCAGGAAATATACATAAGGCCGACACAAAAGGCGTGCCCCCTCCTAACCATACCTATGGGCTCCGAATCCAATGGCAATGTCTATTTTGCTCTGTGAATTCATGGAGAGCTAACCCTAACCCTAAGTAGAATTTTCCCCAATGGGATTTTCCCATATATTTTGCCAGGAAATGTACATGCATCCGACTCAAAAGGCGTGCCCCCTCCTAACCATACCTATGGGCGCTGAATCTAATGGCGATGTCTGTTTTGCTCTGTGAATTCATGGAGAGCTAACCCTAACCCTAAGTAGAATTTTCCCCAATGGGATTTTCCCATGTATTTTGTCAGGAAATGTACATAAGGCTGACTCAAACGGCATGCCCCCTCCTAACCATACCTATGAGTGCTAAATCCAATGGCAATGTCTGTTTTGCTCTGTGAATTCATGGAAAGCTAACCCTAACCCTAAGTAGAATTTTCCGCAATGGCATTTTCCCATGTATTTTGCCAGGAAATGTACATAAGGCCGACTCAAAAGGCGTGATCCCTCCTAACCATACCTATGGGCTCCGAATCCAATGGCAATGTCTATTTAACTCTGTGAATTCATGGAGAGCTAACCCTAACCCTAAGTAGAATTTTCCGCAATGGCATTTTCCCATGTATTTTCCCAGGAAATATACATAAGGCCGACACAAAAGGCGTGCCCCCTCCTAACCATACCTTTGGGCTCTTTATCCAATGGCGATGTCCGTTTTGCTCTGTGAACTCATGGAGAGCCCCCTCCTAACCATACTTATGGGCACCAAATCCAATGGCGATTTCCGTTTTGCTCTGTGAATTCCTTTTAGAGCTAAACCTAACCCTAAGTAGAATTTTCCCCAATGGGATTTTCCCATGTATTTTCCCAGGAAATGTACATAAGGATGGTTCAAAAGGCGTGACCCCTCCTAACCATACCTATGGGCTCTTAATCCAATGGCGATGTCCGTTTTGCTCTGTGAATTCATGGAGAGCTAACCCTAACCCTAAGTAGAATTTTCCCCAATGGGATTTTCCCATGTATTTTCCCAGGAAATGTACATACATCCGACTCAAAAGGCGTGCCCCCTCCTAACCATACCTATTGGCTCCGAATCCAATGGCAATGTCTATTTTGCTCTGTGAATTCATGGAGAGCTAACCCTAACCCTAAGTAGAATTTTCCCCAATGGGATTTTCCCATGTATTTTGCCAGGAAATGTACATACATCCCACTCAAAAGGCGTGCCCCCTTCTAACCATACCTATGGGCTCCGAATCCAATGGCAATGTCTATTTTGCTCTGTGAATTCATGGAGAGCTAACCCTAACCCTAAGTAGAATTTTCCCCAATGGGATTTTCCCATATATTTTGCCAGGAAATGTACATACATCCGACTCAAAAGGCGTGCCCCCTCCTAACCATACCTATGGGCTCCGAATCCAATGGCAATGTCTATTTTGCTCTGTGAATTCATGGAGAGCTAACCCTAAGCCTAAGTAGAATTTTCCCCAATGGGATTTTCCCATGTATTTTCCCAGGAAATGTACATAAGGCTGACTCAAAAGGCGTGATCCCTCCTAACCATACCTATGGGCTCTGAATCCAATGGCAATGTCTATTTGACTCTGTGAATTCATGGAGAGCTAACCCTAAGTAGAATTTTCCTCAATGGCAGTTTCCCATATATTTTACTAGGAAATATACATAAGGCCGACACAAAAGGCGTGCCCCCTCCTAACCATACCTTTGGGCTCTGAATCCAATGGCGATGTCCGTTTTGCTCTGTGAACTCATGGAAAGCCCCCTCCTAACCATACTTATGGGCACCAAATCCAATGGCGATGTCCCTTTTGCTCTGTGAATTCATGGAGAGCAAGTAGAATTTTCCCCAATGGGATTTTCCCATGTATTTTCCCAGGAAATATACATAAGGATGGCTCAAAAGGCGTGACCCCTCCTAACCATACCTATGGGCTCTGAATCCAATGGCGATGTCCGTTTTGCTCTGTGAATTCATGGAGAGCTAACCCTAACCCTAAGTAGAATTTTCCCCAATGGGATTTTCCCATATATTTTGCCAGGAAATGTACATACATCCGACTCAAAAGGCGTGCCCCCTCCTAACCATACCTATAGGCTCCGAATCCAATGGCAATGTCTATTTTGCTCTGTGAATTCATGGAGAGCTAACCCTAACCCTAAGTAGAATTTTCCCCAATGGGATTTTCCCATATATTTTGCCAGGAAATGTACATACATCCGACTCAAAAGGCGTGCCCCCTCCTAACCATACCTATGGGCGCTGAATCTAATGGCGATGTCCGTTTTGCTCTGTGAACTCATGGAGAGCCCCCTCCTAACCATACTTATGGGCACCAAATCCAATGGCGATGTACGTTTTGCTCTATGAATTCATGGAGAGCTAAACCTAACCCTAAGTAGAATTTTCCCCAATGGGATTTTCCCTTGTATTTTCCCAGGAAATGTACATAAGGATGGCTCAAAAGGCGTGACCCCTCCTAACCATACCTATGGGCTCCGAATCCAATGGCAATGTCTATTTAACTCTGTGAATTCATGGAGAGCTAACCCTAACCCTAAGTAGAATTTTCCGCAATGGCATTTTCCCATGTATTTTCCCAGGAAATATACATAAGGCTGACACAAAAGGCGTGCCCCCTCCTAACCATACCTTTGGGCTCTTTATCCAATGGCGATGTCCGTTTTGCTCTGTGAATTCCTTTTAGAGCTAAACCTAACCCTAAGTAGAATTTTCCCCAATGGGCTTTTCCCATGTATTTTCCCAGGAAATGTACATAAGGATGGTTCAAAAGGCGTGACCCCTCCTAACCATACCTATGGGCTCTTAATCCAATGGCGATGTCCGTTTTGCTCTGTGAATTCATGGAGAGCTAACCCTAACCCTAAGTAGAATTTTCCCCAATGGGATTTTCCCATGTATTTTGCCAGGAAATGTACATACATCCGACTCAAAAGGCGTGCCCCCTCCTAACCATACCTATTGGCTCCGAATCCAATGGCAATGTCTATTTTGCTCTGTGAATTCATGGAGAGCTAACCCTAACCCTAAGTAGAATTTTCCCCAATGGGATTTTCCCATGTATTTTGCCAGGAAATGTACATACATCCCACTCAAAAGGCGTGCCCCCTTCTAACCATACCTATGGGCTCCGAATCCAATGGCAATGTCTATTTTGCTCTGTGAATTCATGGAGAGCTAACCCTAACCCTAAGTAGAATTTTCCGCAATGGCATTTTCCCATGTATTTTGCCAGGAAATGTACATAAGGCTGACTCAAAAGGCGTGCCCCCTCCTAACCATACCTATGGGCTCCGAATCCAATGGCAATGTCTATTTTGCTCTGTGAATTCATGGAGAGCTAACCCTAACCCTAAGTATAATTTTCCGCAATGGCATTTTCCCATGTATTTTCCCAGGAAATATACATAAGGCCGACACAAAAGGCGTGCCCCCTCCTAACCATACCTTTGGGCTCTTTATCCAATGGCGATGTCCGTTTTGCTCTGTGAACTCATGGAGAGCCCCCTCCTAACCATACTTATGGGCACCAAATCCAATGGCGATTTCCATTTTGCTCTGTGAATTCCTTTTAGAGCTAAACCTAACCCTAAGTAGAATTTTCCCCAATGGGATTTTCCCATGTATTTTCCCAGGAAATGTACATACATCCGACTCAAAAGGCGTGCCCCCTCCTAACCATACCTATGGGCTCCGAATCCAATGGCAATGTCTATTTTGCTCTGTGAATTCATGGAGAGCTAACCCTAACCCTAAGTAGAATTTTCCCCAATGGGATTTTCCCATGTATTTTGCCAGGAAATGTACATACATCCCACTCAAAAGGCGTGCCCCCTCCTAACCATACCTATGGGCGCTGAATCTAATGGCGATGTCTGTTTTGCTTTGTGAATTCATGGAGAGCTAACCCTAACCCTAAGTAGAATTTTCCCCAATGGGATTTTCCCATGTATTTTCCCAGGAAATGTACATAAGGCTGACTCAAAAGGCGTGATCCCTCCTAACCATACCTTTGGGCTCTGAATCCAATGGCAATGTCTATTTGACTCTGTGAATTCATGGAGAGCTAACCCTAAGTAGAATTTTCCTCAATGGCAGTTTCCCATGTATTTTGCCAGGAAATGTACATAAGGCTGACTCAAAAGGCGTGATCCCTCCTAACCATACCTATGGGCTCTGAATCCAATGGCAATGTCTATTTGACTCTGTGAATTCATGGAGAGCTAACCCTAAGTAGAATTTTCCTCAATGGCAGTTTCCCATGTATTTTGCCAGGAAATGTACATAAGGCTGACTCAAAAGGCGTGCCCACTCCTAACCATACCTATGGGCTCCGAATCCAATGGCAATGTCTATTTTGCTCTGTGAATTCATGGAGAGCTAACCCTAACCCTAAGTAGAATTTTCCCCAATGGGATTTTCCCATGTATTTTGTCAGGAAATGTACATAAGGCTGACTCAAAAGGCATGCCCCCTCCTAACCATACCTATGAGTGCTAAATCCAATGGCAATGTCTGTTTTGCTCTGTGAATTCATGGAAAGCTAACCCTAACCCTAAGTAGAATTTTCCTCAATGGCAGTTTCCCATATATTTTGCCAGGAAATATACATAAGGCCGACACAAAAGGTGTGCCCCCTCCTAACCATACTTATGGGCACCAAATCCAATGGCGATTTCCGTTTTGCTCTGTGAATTCATGGAGAGCTAAACCTAACCCTAAGTAGAATTTTCCCCAATGGGATATTCCCATGTATTTTCCCAGGAAATGTACATTAGGATGGTTCAAAAGGCGTGACCCCTCCTAACCATACCTATGGGCTCTTAATCCAATGGCGATGTCCGTTTTGCTCTGTGAATTCATGGAGAGCTAACCCTAACCCTAAGTAGAATTTTCCCCAATGGGATTTTCCCATGTATTTTCCCAGGAAATGTACATACATCCGACTCAAAAGGAGTGCCCCCTCCTAACCATACCTATTGGCTCCGAATCCAATGGCAATGTCTATTTTGCTCTGTGAATTCATGGAGAGCTAACCCTAACCCTAAGTAGAATTTTCCCCAATGGGATTTTCCCATGTATTTTGCCAGGAAATGTACATAAGGCTGACTCAAAAGGCGTGCCCCCTCCTAACCATACCTATGGGCTCCGAATCCAATGGCAATGTCTATTTTGCTCTGTGAATTCATGGAGAGCTAACCCTAACCCTAAGTAGAATTTTCCCCAATGGGATTTAACCATGTATTTTGTCAGGAAATGTACATAAGGCTGACTCAAAAGGCATGCCCCCTCCTAACCATACCTATGAGTGCTAAATCCAATTGCAATGTCTGTTTTGCTCTGTGAATTCATTTGAAAGGTAACCCTAACCCTTAGTAGAATTTTCCTCAATGGCAGTTTCCCATATATTTTGCCAGGAAATATACATATGGCCGACACAAAAGGTGTGCCCCCTCCTAACCATACCTTTGGGCTCTGAATCCAATGGCGATGTCCGTTTTGCTTTGTGAACTCATGGAGAGCCCCCTCCTAACCATACTTATGGGCACCAAATCCAATGGCGATTTCCGTTTTGCTCTGTGAATTCATGGAGAGCTAACCCTAAGTAGAATTTTCCCCAATGGGATTTTCCCATGTATTTTCCCAGGAAATGTACATACATCCCACTCAAAAGGCGTGCCCCCTCCTAACCATACCTATGGGCCCTGAATCTAATGGCGATGTCTGTTTTGCTCTGTGAATTCATGGAGAGCTAACCCTAACCCTAAGTATAATTTTCCGCAATGGCATTTTCCCATGTATTTTCCCAGGAAATATACATAAGGCCGACACAAAAGGCGTGCCCCCTCCTAACCATACCTTTGGGCTCTTTATCCAATGGCGATGTCCGTTTTGCTCTGTGAACTCATGGAGAGCCCCCTCCTAACCATACTTATGGGCACCAAATCCAATGGCGATTTCCATTTTGCTCTGTGAATTCCTTTTAGAGCTAAACCTAACCCTAAGTAGAATTTTCCCCAATGGGATTTTCCCATGTATTTTCCCAGGAAATGTACATACATCCGACTCAAAAGGCGTGCCCCCTCCTAACCATACCTATGGGCTCCGAATCCAATGGCAATGTCTATTTTCCTCTGTGAATTCATGGAGAGCTAACCCTAACCCTAAGTAGAATTTTCCCCAATGGGATTTTCCCATGTATTTTGCCAGGAAATGTACATACATCCCACTCAAAAGGCGTGCCCCCTCCTAACCATACCTATGGGCTCCGAATCCAATGGCAATGTCTATTTTGCTCTGTGAATTCATGGAGAGCTAACCCTAACCCTAAGTAGAATTTTCCCCAATGGGATTTTCCCATATATTTTGCCAGGAAATGTACATACATCCGACTCAAAAGGCGTGCCCCCTCCTAACCATACCTATGGGCGCTGAATCTAATGGCGATGTCTGTTTTGCTTTGTGAATTCATGGAGAGCTAACCCTAACCCTAAGTAGAATTTTCCCCAATGGGATTTTCCCATGTATTTTCCCAGGAAATGTACATAAGGCTGACTCAAAAGGCGTGATCCCTCCTAACCATACCTTTGGGCTCTGAATCCAATGGCAATGTCTATTTGACTCTGTGAATTCATGGAGAGCTAACCCTAAATAGAATTTTCCTCAATGGCAGTTTCCCATGTATTTTGCCAGGAAATGTACATAAGGCTGACTCAAAAGGCGTGATCCCTCCTAACCATACCTATGGGCTCTGAATCCAATGGCAATGTCTATTTGACTCTGTGAATTCATGGAGAGCTAACCCTAAGTAGAATTTTCCTCAATGGCAGTTTCCCATGTATTTTGCCAGGAAATGTACATAAGGCTGACTCAAAAGGCGTGCCCCCTCCTAACCATACCTATGGGCTCCGAATCCAATGGCAATGTCTATTTTGCTCTGTGAATTCATGGAGAGCTAACCCTAACCCTAAGTAGAATTTTCCCCAATGGGATTTTCCCATGTATTTTGTCAGGAAATGTACATAAGGCTGACTCAAAAGGCATGCCCCCTCCTAACCATACCTATGAGTGCTAAATCCAATGGCAATGTCTGTTTTGCTCTGTGAATTCATGGAAAGCTAACCCTAACCCTAAGTAGAATTTTCCTCAATGGCAGTTTCCCATATATTTTGCCAGGAAATATACATAAGGCCGACACAAAAGGTGTGCCCCCTCCTAACCATACTTATGGGCACCAAATCCAATGGCGATTTCCGTTTTGCTCTATGAATTCATGGAGAGCTAAACCTAACCCTAAGTAGAATTTTCCCCAATGGGATATTCCCATGTATTTTCCCAGGAAATGTACATTAGGATGGTTCAAAAGGCGTGACCCCTCCTAACCATACCTATGGGCTCTTAATCCAATGGCGATGTCCGTTTTGCTCTGTGAATTCATGGAGAGCTAACCCTAACCCTAAGTAGAATTTTTCCCAATGGGATTTTCCCATGTATTTTCCCAGGAAATGTACATACATCCGACTCAAAAGGCGTGCCCCCTCCTAACCATACCTATGGGCTCCGAATCCAATGGCAATGTCTATTTTGCTCTGTGAATTCATGTAGAGCTAACCCTAACCCTAAGTAGAATTTTCCCCAATGGGATTTTCCCATGTATTTTGCCAGGAAATGTACATACATCCCACTCAAAAGGCGTGCCCCCTCCTAACCATACCTATGGGCTCCGAATCCAATGGCAATGTCTATTTTGCTCTGTGAATTCATGGAGAGCTAACCCTAACCCTAAGTAGAATTTTCCCCAATGGGATTTTCCCATGTATTTTGCCAGGAAATGTACATACATCCGACTCAAAAGGCGTGCCCCCTCCTAACCATACCTATGGGCTCCGAATCCAATGGCAATGTCTATTTTGCTCTGTGAATTCATGGAGAGCTAACCCTAACCCTAAGTAGAATTTTCCCCAATGGGATTTTCCCATATATTTTGCCAGGAAATGTACATAAGGCTGACTCAAAAGGCGTGCCCCCTCCTAACCATACCTATGGGCTCTGAATCCAATGGCGATGTCCGTTTTGCTCTGTGAACTCATGGAGAGCCCCCTCCTAACCATACTTATGGGCACCAAATCCAATGGCGATGTCCGTTTTGCTCTGTGAATTCATGGAGAGCTAAACCTAACCCTAAGTAGAATTTTCCGCAATGGCATTTTCCCATGTATTTTCCCAGGAAATGTACATAAGGCCGACTCAAAAGGCGTGATCCCTCCTAACCATACCTATGGGCTCCGAATCCAATGGCAATGTCTATTTGGCTCTGTGAATTCATGGAGAGCTAACCCTAACCCTAAGTAGAATTTTCCTCAATGGCAGTTTCCAATATATTTTGCCAGGAAATATACATAAGGCCGACACAAAAGGTGTGCCCCCTCCTAACCATACCTTTGGGCTCTGAATCCAATGGCGATGTCCGTTTTGCTCTGTGAACTCATGGAGAGCCCCCTCCTAACCATACTTATGGGCACCAAATCCAATGGCGATGTCCGTTTTGCTCTGTGAATTCATGGAGAGCTAAACCTAACCCTAAGTAGAATTTTTCCCAATGGGATTTTCCTTTGTATTTTCCCAGGAAATGTACATAAGGATGACTCAAAAGGCGTGACCCCTCCTAACCATACCTATGGGCTCTGAATCCAATGGCGATGTCCATTTTGCTCTGTGAATTCATGGAGAGCTAACCCTAACCCTAAGTAGAATTTTCCCCAATGGGATTTTCCCATATATTTTCCCAGGAAATGTACATACATCCGACTCAAAAGGTGTGCCCCCTCCTAACCATACCTATGGGCTCCGAAACCAATGGCAATGTCCGTTTTGCTCTGTGAATTCATGGAGAGCTAACCCTAACCCTAAGTAGAATTTTCCCCAATGGGATTTTCCCATGTATTTTCCCAGGAAATGTACATACATCCGACTCAAAAGGCGTGCCCCCTCCTAACCATACCTATGGGCTCTGAATCCAATGGCAATGTCTATTTTGCTCTGTGAATTCATGGAGAGCTAACCCTAAGTAGAATTTTCCCCAATGGGATTTTCCCATTTATTTTGCCAGGAAATGTACATACATCCGACTCAAAAGGCGTGCCCCCTCCTAACCATACCTATGGGCTCCGAATCCAATGGCAATGTCTATTTTGCTCTGTGAATTCATGGAGAGCTAACCCTAACCCTAAGTAGAATTTTCCCCAATGGGATTTTCCCATATATTTTGCCAGGAAATGTACATACATCTGACTCAAAAGGCGTGCCCCCTCCTAACCATACCTATGGGCGCTGAATCTAATGGCGATGTCTGTTTTGCTCTGTGAATTCATGGGGAGCTAACCCTAACCCTAAGTAGAATTTTCCCCAATGGGATTTTCCCATGTATTTTGTCAGGAAATGTACATAAGGCTGACTCAAAAGGCGTGCCCCCTCCTAACCATACCTATGAGTGCTAAATCCAATGGCAATGTCTGTTTTGCTCTGTGAATTCATGGAAAGCTAACCCTAACCCTAAGTAGAATTTTCCGCAATGGCATTTTCCCATGTATTTTCCCAGGAAATGTACATAAGGCCGACTCAAAAGGCGTGATCCCTCCTAACCATACCTATGGGCTCCGAATCCAATGGCAATGTCTATTTGACTCTGTGAATTCATGGAGAGCTAACCCTAACCCTAAGTAGAATTTTCCCCAATGGGATTTTCCCATGTATTTTCCCAGGAAATGTACATACATCCGACTCAAAAGGCGTGCCCCCTCCTAACCATACCTATGGGCTCTGAATCCAATGGCAATGTCTATTTTGCTCTGTGAATTCATGGAGAGCTAACCCTAAGTAGAATTTTCCCCAATGGGATTTTCCCATGTATTTTGCCAGGAAATGTACATACATCCGACTCAAAAGGCGTGCCCCCTCCTAACCATACCTATGGGCTCCGAATCCAATGGCAATGTCTATTTTGCTCTGTGAATTCATGGAGAGCTAACCCTAACCCTAAGTAGAATTTTCCCCAATGGGATTTTCCCATATATTTTGCCAGGAAATGTACATACATCCGACTCAAAAGGCGTGCCCCCTCCTAACCATACCTATGAGTGCTGAATCTAATGGCGATGTCTGTTTTGCTCTGTGAATTCATGGAAAGCTAACCCTAACCCTAAGTAGAATTTTCCGCAATGGCATTTTCCCATGTATTTTCCCAGGAAATGTACATAAGGCCGACTCAAAAGGCGTGATCCCTCCTAACCATACCTATGGGCTCCGAATCCAATGGCAATGTCTATTTGACTCTGTGAATTCATGGAGAGCTAACCCTAACCCTAAGTAGAATTTTCCTCAATGGCAGTTTCCCATATATTTTGCCAGGAAATATACATAAGGCCGACACAAAAGGCGTGCCCCCTCCTAACCATACCTTTGGGCTCTGAATCCAATGGCGATGTCGGTTTTGCTCTGTGAACTCATGGAGAGCCCCCTCCTAACCATACTTATGGGCACCAAAAACCAATGGCGATGTCCGTTTTGCTCTGTGAATTCATGGAGAGCTAAACCTAACCCTAAGTAGAATTTTCCCCAATGGGATTTTCCCATGTATTTTGCCAGGAAATGTACATACATCCGACTCAAAAGGCTTGCCCCCTCCTAACCATACCTATGTGCGCTGAATCTAATGGCGATGTCTGTTTTGCTCTGTGAATTCATGGAAAGCTAACCCTAACCCTAAGTAGAATTTTCCCCAATGGGATTTTCCCATGTATTTTCCCAGGAAATGTACATAAGGATGGTTCAAAAGGCGTGACCCCTCCTAACCATACCTATGGGCTCTTAATCCAATGGCGATGTCCGTTTTGCTCTGTGAATTCATGGAGAGCTAACCCGAACCCTAAGTAGAATTTTCCCCAATGGGATTTTCCCATGTATTTTCCCAGGAAATGTACATACATCCGACTCAAAAGGCGTGCCCCCTCCTAACCATACCTATGGGCTCTGAATCCAATGGCAATGTCTATTTTGCTCTGTGAATTCATGGAGAGCTAACCCTAAGTAGAATTTTCCCCAATGGGATTTTCCCATGTATTTTCCCAGGAAATGTACATACATCCGACTCAAAAGGCGTGCCCCATCCTAACCATACCTATGGGCTCCGAATCCAATGGCAATGTCTATTTTGCTCTGTGAATTCATGGAGAGCTAACCCTAACCCTAAGTAGAATTTTCCCCAACGGGATTTTCCCATATATTTTGCCAGGAAATGTACATATATCCGATTCAAAAGGCGTGCCCTCTCCTAACCATACCTATGGGCGCTGGATCTAATGGTGATGTCTGTTTTGCTCTGTGAATTCATGGGGAGCTAACCCTAACCCTAAGTAGAATTTTCCCCAATGGGATTTTCCCATATATTTTGCCAGGAAATGTACATACATCCGACTCAAAAGGCGTGTCCCCTCCTAACCATACCTATGGGCTCTGAATCTAATGGCGATGTCCGTTTTGCTCTGAACTCATGGAGAGCCCCCTCCTAACCATACTTATGGGCACCAAATCCAATGGCGATATCCGTTTTGCTCTTTGAATTCATGGAGAGCTAACCCTAACCCTAAGAAGAATTTTCCTCAATGGCAGTTTCCCATATATTTTGCCAGGAAATATACATAAGGCCGACACAAAAGGCGTGCCCCCTCCTAACCATACCTTTGGGCTCTGAATCCAATGGCGATGTCCGTTTTGCTCTGTGAACTCATGGACAGCCCCCTCCTAACCATACTTATGGGCACCAAATCCAATGGCGATGTCTGTTTTGCTCTGTGAATTCATGGAGAGCTAACCCTAACCCTAAGAAGAATTTTCCTCAATGGCAGTTTCCCATATATTTTGCCAGGAAATATACATAAGGCCGACACAAAAGGCGTGCCCCCTCCTAACCATACCTTTGGGCTCTGAATCCAATGGCGATGTCCGTTTTGCTCTGTGAACTCATGGACAGCCCCCTCCTAACCATACTTATGGGCACCAAATCCAATGGCGATGTCCGTTTTGCTCTGTGAATTCATGGAGAGCTAAACCTAACCCTAAGTAGAATTTTCCCCAATGGGATTTTCCCATGTATTTTCCCAGGAAATGTACATAAGGATGGCTCAAAAGGCGTGACCCCTCCTAACCATACCTATTGGCTCCGAATCCAATGGCAATGTCAATTTCCTCTGTGAATTCATGGAGAGCTAACCCTAACCCTAAGTAGAATTTTCCCCAATGGGATTTTCCCATGTATTTTGCCAGGAAATGTACATACATCCGACTCAAAAGGCGTGTCCCCTCCTAACCATACCTATGGGCTCCGAATCCAATGGCAATGTCTATTTTGCTCTGTGAATTCATGGAGAGCTAACCCTAACCCTAAGTAGAATTTTCCCCAATGGGATTTTCCCATATATTTTGCCAGGAAATGTACATAAGGATGGATCAAAAGGCGTGATCCCTCCTAACCATACCTATGGGCTCTGAATCCAATGGCGATGTCCGTTTTGCTCTGTGAACTCATGGAGAGCCCCCTCCTAACCATACTTATGGGCACCAAATCCAATGGCAATGTCCGTTTTGCTCTGTGAATTCATGGAGAGCTAAACCTAACACTAAGTAGAATTTTCCCCAATGGGATTTTCCCATGTATTTTCCCAGGAAATGTACATAAGGATGGTTCAAAAGGCGTGACCCCTCCTAACCATACCTATGGGCTCTTAATCCAATGGCGATGTCCGTTTTGCTCTGTGAATTCATGGAGAGCTAACCCTAACCCTAAGTAGAATTTTCCCCAATGGGATTTTCCCATATATTTTCCCAGGAAATGTACATACATCCGACTCAAAAGGCGTGCCCCCTCCTAACCATACCTATGGGCTCTGAATCCAATGGCGATGTCCATTTTGCTCTGTGAATTCATGGAGAGCTAACCCTAACCCTAAGTAGAATTTTCTCCAATAGGATTTTCCCATGTATTTTCCCAGGAAATGTACATACATCCGACTCAAAAGGCGTGCCCCCTCCTAACTATACCTATGGGCTCCGAATCCAATGGCAATGTCTATTTTGCTCTGTGAATATATGGAGAGCTAACCCTAACCCTAAGTAGAATTTTCCCCAATGGGATTTTCCCATATATTTTGCCAGGAAATGTACATACATCCGACTCAAAAGGCGTGCCCCCTCCTAACCATACCTATGGGCTCTTAATCCAATTGCGATGTCCGTTTTACTCTGTGAATTCATGGAGAGCTAACCCTAACCCTAAGTAGAATTTTCCCCAATGGGATTTTCCCATGTATTTTCCCAGGAAATGTACATACATCCGACTCAAAAGGCGTGCCCCCTCCTAACCATACCTATGGGCTCCGAATCCAATGGCAATGTCTATTTTGCTCTGTGAATTCATGGAGAGCTAACCCTAACCCTAAGTAGAATTTTCCCAAATGGGATTTTGCCATGTATTTTGCCAGGAAATGTACATAAGGCTGGCTCAAAAGGCGTGATTCCTCCTTACCATACCTATGGGCTCTGAATCCAATGGCGATGTCTGTTTTGCTCTGTGAATTCATGGAGAGCTAACCCTAACCCTAAGTAGAATTTTCCTCAATGGCAGTTTCCCATATATTTTGCCAGGAAATATACATAAGGCCGACACAAAAGGCGTGCCCCCTCCTAACCATACCTTTGGGCTCTGAATCCAATGGCGATGTCCGTTTTGTTCTGTGAACTCATGGAGAGCTAAACCTAACCCTAAGTAGAATTTTCCCCAATGGGATTTTCCCATGTATTTTCCCAGGAAATGTACATAAGGATGGTTCAAAAGGCGTGACCCCTCCTAACCATACCTATGGGCTCTTAATGCAATGGTGATGTCCATTTTGCTTTGTGAATTCATGGAGAGCTAACCCTAACCCTAAGTAGAATTTTCCTCAATGGCAGTTTCCCATGTATTTTCCCAGGAAATGTACATAAGGTCGACTCAAAAGGCGTGATCCCTCCTAACCATACCTATGGGCTCCGAATCCAATGGCAATGTCTATTTGACTCTGTGAATTCATGGAGAGCTAACCCTAACCCTAAGTAGAATGTTCCTCAATGGCAGTTTCCCATATATTTTGCCAGGAAATATACATAAGGCCGATACAAAAGGCGTGCCCCTCCTAACCATACATTTGGGCTCTGAATCCAATGGCGATGTCCGTTTTGCTCAGTGACCTCATGGAGAGCCCCCTCCTAACCATACTTATGGGCACCAAATCCAATGGCGATGTCCGTTTTGCTCTGTGAATTCATGGAGAGCTAACCCTAATCCTAAGTAGAATTTTCTCCGATAGGATTTTCCCATGTATTTTCCCAGGAAATGTACATACATCCGACTCAAAAGGCGTGCCCCCTCCTAACCATACCTATGGGCTCCGAATCCAATGGCAATGTCTATTTTGCTCTGTAAATTCAAGGAGAGCTAACCCTAACCCTAAGTAGAATTTTCCCCAATGGGATTTTCCCATATATTTTGCCAGGAAATGTACATACATCCGACTCAAAAGGCGTGCCCCCTCCTAACCATACCTATGGGCGCTGAATCTAATGGCGATGTCTGTTTTGCTCTGTGAATTCATGGAGAACTAACCCTAACCCTAAGTAGAATTTTCCCCAATGGGATTTTCCCATGTATTTTCCCAGGAAATGTACATACATCCGACTCAAAAGGCGTGCCCTCTCCTAACCATACCTATGGGCTCCGAAACCAATGGCAATGTCTATTTTGCTCTGTGAATTCATGGAGAGCTAACCCTAACCCTAAGTAGAATTTTCCTCAATGGCAGTTTCCCATATATTTTGCCAGGAAATATACATACATCCGACACAAAAGGCGTGCCCCCTCCTAACCATACCTATGGGCTCCGAATCCAATGGCAATGTCTATTTTGCTCTGTGAATTCATGGAAAGCTAACCCTAACCCTAAGTAGAATTTTCCGCAATGGCATTTTCCCATGTATTTTCCCAGGAAATGTACATAAGGCCGACTCAAAAGGCGTGATCCCTCCTAACCATACCTATGGGCTCCGAATCCAATGGCAATGTCTATTTGACTCTGTGAATTCATGGAGAGCTAACCCTAACCCTAAGTAGAATTTTCCTCAATGGCAGATTCCCATATATTTTGCCAGGAAATATACATAAGGCCGACACAAAAGGCGTGCCCCTCCTAAACATACCTTTGGGCTCTGAATCCAATGGCGATGTCCGTTTTGCTCTGTGAACTAATGGAGAGCCCCCTCCTAACCATACTTATGGGCACCAAATCCAATGGCGATGTCCGTTTTGTTCTGTGAATTCATGGAGAGCTAAACCTAACCCTAAGTAGAATTTTCCCCAATGGGATTTTCCCATGTATTTTCCCAGGAAATGTACATAAGGATGGCTCAAAAGGCGTGACCCCTCCTAACCATACCTATGGGCTCTGAATCCAATGGCGATGTCCGTTTTGCTCTGTGAATTCATGGAAAGCTAACCCTAACCCTAAGTAGAATTTTCTCCAATAGGATTTTCCCATGTATTTTCCCAGGAAATGTACATACATCCGACTCAAAAGGCGTGCCCCCTCCTAACCGTACCTATGGGCTCCGAATCCAATGGCAATGTCTATTTTGCTCTGTGAATTCATGGAAAGCTAACCCTAACCCTAAGTAGAATTTTCCCCAATGGGATTTTCCCATATATTTTGCCAGGAAATGTACATACATCCGACTCAAAAGGCGTGCCCCCTCCTAACCATACCTATGGGCGCCGAATCCAATGGCGATGTCTGTTTTGCTCTGTGAATTCATGGAGAGCTAACCCTAACCCTAAGTAGAATTTTCCCCAATGGGATTTTCCCATGTATTTTGCCAGGAAATGTACATACATCCGACTCAAAAGGCGTGCACCCTCCTAACCATACCTATGGGCGCTGAATCTAATGGCGATGTCTGTTTTGCTCTGTGAATTCATGGAAAGCTAACCCTAACCCTAAGTAGAATTTTCCCCAATTGGATTTTCCTATGTATTTTCCCAGGAAATGTACATAAGGATGGTTCAAAAGGCGTGACCCCTCCTAACCATACCTATGGGCTCTTAATCCAATGGCGATGTCCGTTTTCCTCTGTGAATTCATGGAGAGCTAACCCTAACCCTAAGTAGAATTTTCCCCAATGGGATTTTCCCATGTATTTTCCCAGGAAATGTACATACATCCGACTCAAAAGGCGTGCCCCCTCCTAACCATACCTATGGGCTCTGAATCCAATGGCAATGTCTATTTTGCTCTGTGAATTCATGGAGAGCTAACCCTAAGTAGAATTTTCCCCAATGGGATTTTCCCATGTATTTTGCCAGGAAATGTACATACATCCGACTCAAAAGGCGTGCCCCCTCCTAACCATACCTATGGGCTCCGAATCCAATGGCAATGTCTATTTTGCTCTGTGAATTCATGGAGAGCTAACCCTAACCCTAAGTAGAATTTTCCCCAATGGGATTCTCCCATATATTTTGCCAGGAAATGTACATACATCCGACTCAAAAGGCGTGCCCCCTCCTAACCATACCTATGAGCGCTGAATCTAATGGAGATGTCTGTTTTGCTCTGTGAATTCATGGGGAGCTAACCCTAACCCTAAGTAGAATTTTCCCCAATGGGATTTTCCCATGTATTTTGTCAGGAAATGTACATAAGGCTGACTCAAAAGGCGTGCCCCCTCCTAACCATACCTATGAGTGCTAAATCCAATGGCAATGTCTGTTTTGCTCTGTGAATTCATGGAAAGCTAACCCTAACCCTAAGTAGAATTTTCCGCAATGGCATTTTCCCATGTATTTTCCCAGGAAATGTACATAAGGCCGACTCAAAAGGCGTGATCCCACCTAACCATACCTATGGGCTCCGAATCCAATGGCAATGTCTATTTGACTCTGTGAATTCATGGAGAGCTAACCCTAACCCTAAGTAGAATTTTCCTCAATGGCAGTTTCCCATATATTTTGCCAGGAAATATACATAAGGCCGACACAAAAGGCGTGCCCCCTCCTAACCATACCTTTGGGCTCTGAATCCAATGGCGATGTCGGTTTTGCTCTGTGAACTCATGGAGAGCCCCCTCCTAACCATACTTATGGGCACCAAAAATCAATGGCGATGTCCGTTTTGCTCTGTGAATTCATGGAGAGCTAAACCTAACCCTAAGTAGAATTTTTCCCAATGGGATTTTCCCATGTATTTTGCCAGGAAATGTACATACATCCGACTCAAAAGGCTTGCCCCCTCCTAACCATACCTATGTGCGCTGAATCTAATGGCGATGTCTGTTTTGCTCTGTGAATTCATGGAAAGCTAACCCTAACCCTAAGTAGAATTTTCCCCAATGGGATTTTCCCATGTATTTTTCCAGGAAATGTACATAAGGATGGTTCAAAAGGCGTGACCCCTCCTAACCATACCTATGGGCTCTTAATCCAATGGCAATGTCTATTTTGCTCTGTGAATTCATGGAGAGCTAACCCTAAGTAGAATTTTCCCCAATGGGATTTTCCCATGTATTTTGCCAGGAAATGTACATACATCCGACTCAAAAGGCGTGCCCCATCCTAACCATACCTATGGGCTCCGAATCCAATGGCAATGTCTATTTTGCTCTGTGAATTCATGGAGAGCTAACCCTAACCCTAAGTAGAATTTTCCCCAACGGGATTTTCCCATATATTTTGCCAGGAAATGTACATATATCCGATTCAAAAGGCGTGCCCTCTCCTAACCATACCTATGGGCGCTGGATCTAATGGTGATGTCTGTTTTGCTCTGTGAATTCATGGGGAGCTAACCCTAACCCTAAGTAGAATTTTCCCCAATGGGATTTTCCCATATATTTTGCCAGGAAATGTACATACATCCGACTCAAAAGGCGTGTCCCCTCCTAACCATACCTATGGGCTCTGAATCTAATGGCGATGTCCGTTTTGCTCTGAACTCATGGAGAGCCCCCTCCTAACCATACTTATGGGCACCAAATCCAATGGCGATATCCGTTTTGCTCTTTGAATTCATGGAGAGCTAACCCTAACCCTAAGAAGAATTTTCCTCAATGGCAGTTTCCCATATATTTTGCCAGGAAATATACATAAGGCCGACACAAAAGGCGTGCCCCCTCCTAACCATACCTTTGGGCTCTGAATCCAATGGCGATGTCCGTTTTGCTCTGTGAACTCATGGACAGCCCCCTCCTAACCATACTTATGGGCACCAAATCCAATGGCGATGTCCGTTTTGCTCTGTGAATTCATGGAGAGCTAAACCTAACCCTAAGTAGAATTTTCCCCAATGGGATTTTCCCATGCATTTTCCCAGGAAATGTACATAAGGATGGCTCAAAAGGCGTGACCCCTCCTAACCATACCTATTGGCTCCGAATCCAATGGCAATGTCAATTTCCTCTGTGAATTCATGGAGAGCTAACCCTAACCCTAAGTAGAATTTTCCCCAATGGGATTTTCCCATGTATTTTGCCAGGAAATGTACATACATCCGACTCAAAAGGCGTGTCCCCTCCTAACCATACCTATGGGCTCCGAATCCAATGGCAATGTCTATTTTGCTCTGTGAATTCATGGAGAGCTAACCCTAACCCTAAGTAGAATTTTCCCCAATGGGATTTTCCCATATATTTTGCCAGGAAATGTACATAAGGATGGCTCAAAAGGCGTGACCCCTCCTAACCATACCTATGGGCTCTGAATCCAATGGCGATGTCCGTTTTGCTCTGTGAACTCATGGAGAGCCCCCTCCTAACCATACTTATGGGCACCAAATCCAATGGCGATGTCCGTTTTGCTCTGTGAATTCATGGAGAGCTAAACCTAACACTAAGTAGAATTTTCCCCAATGGGATTTTCCCATGTATTTTCCCAGGAAATGTACATAAGGATGGCTCAAAAGGCGTGACCCCTCCTAACCATACCTATGGGCTCTGAATCCAATGGCGATGTCCGTTTTGCTCTGTGAATTCATGGAGAGCTAACCCTAACCCTAAGTAGAATTTTCTCCAATAGGATTTTCCCATGTATTTTCCCAGGAAATGTACATACATCCGACTCAAAAGGCGTGCCCCCTCCTAACTATACCTATGGGCTCCGAATCCAATGGCAATGTCTATTTTGCTCTGTGAATATATGGAGAGCTAACCCTAACCCTAAGTAGAATTTTCCCCAATGGGATTTTCCCATATATTTTGCCAGGAAATGTACATACATCCGACTCAAAAGGCGTGCCCCCTCCTAGCCATACCTATGGGCTCCGAATCGAATGGCAATGTCTATTTTGCTCTGTGAATTCATGGAGAGCTAACCCTAACCCTAAGTAGAATTTTCCTCAATGGCAGTTTCCCATATATTTTGCCAGGAAATATACATAAGGCCGACACAAAAGGCGTGCCCCCTCCTAACCATACCTTTGGGCTCTGAATCCAATGGCGATGTCCGTTTTGCTCTGTGAACTCATGGAGAGCTAACCCTAACCCTAAGTAGAATTTTCCCCAATGGGATTTTCCCATGTATTTTCCCAGGAAATGTACATACATCCGACTCAAAAGGCGTGCCCCCTCCTAACCATACCTATGGGCTCTGAATCCAATGGCAATGTCTATTTTGCTCTGTGAATTCATGGAGAGCTAACCCTAAGTAGAATTTTCCCCAATGGGATTTTCCCATGTATTTTGCCAGGAAATGTACATACATCCGACTCAAAAGGCGTGCCCCCTCCTAACCATACCTATGGGCTCCGAATCCAATGGCAATGTCTATTTTGCTCTGTGAATTCATGGAGAGCTAACCCTAACCCTAAGTAGAATTTTCCCCAATGGGATTCTCCCATATATTTTGCCAGGAAATGTACATACATCCGACTCAAAAGGCGTGCCCCCTCCTAACCATACCTATGAGCGCTGAATCTAATGGAGATGTCTGTTTTGCTCTGTGAATTCATGGGGAGCTAACCCTAACCCTAAGTAGAATTTTCCCCAATGGGATTTTCCCATGTATTTTGTCAGGAAATGTACATAAGGCTGACTCAAAAGGCGTGCCCCCTCCTAACCATACCTATGAGTGCTAAATCCAATGGCAATGTCTGTTTTGCTCTGTGAATTCATGGAAAGCTAACCCTAACCCTAAGTAGAATTTTCCGCAATGGCATTTTCCCATGTATTTTCCCAGGAAATGTACATAAGGCCGACTCAAAAGGCGTGATCCCACCTAACCATACCTATGGGCTCCGAATCCAATGGCAATGTCTATTTGACTCTGTGAATTCATGGAGAGCTAACCCTAACCCTAAGTAGAATTTTCCTCAATGGCAGTTTCCCATATATTTTGCCAGGAAATATACATAAGGCCGACACAAAAGGCGTGCCCCCTCCTAACCATACCTTTGGGCTCTGAATCCAATGGCGATGTCGGTTTTGCTCTGTGAACTCATGGAGAGCCCCCTCCTAACCATACTTATGGGCACCAAAAATCAATGGCGATGTCCGTTTTGCTCTGTGAATTCATGGAGAGCTAAACCTAACCCTAAGTAGAATTTTTCCCAATGGGATTTTCCCATGTATTTTGCCAGGAAATGTACATACATCCGACTCAAAAGGCTTGCCCCCTCCTAACCATACCTATGTGCGCTGAATCTAATGGCGATGTCTGTTTTGCTCTGTGAATTCATGGAAAGCTAACCCTAACCCTAAGTAGAATTTTCCCCAATGGGATTTTCCCATGTATTTTTCCAGGAAATGTACATAAGGATGGTTCAAAAGGCGTGACCCCTCCTAACCATACCTATGGGCTCTTAATCCAATGGCAATGTCTATTTTGCTCTGTGAATTCATGGAGAGCTAACCCTAAGTAGAATTTTCCCCAATGGGATTTTCCCATGTATTTTGCCAGGAAATGTACATACATCCGACTCAAAAGGCGTGCCCCATCCTAACCATACCTATGGGCTCCGAATCCAATGGCAATGTCTATTTTGCTCTGTGAATTCATGGAGAGCTAACCCTAACCCTAAGTAGAATTTTCCCCAACGGGATTTTCCCATATATTTTGCCAGGAAATGTACATATATCCGATTCAAAAGGCGTGCCCTCTCCTAACCATACCTATGGGCGCTGGATCTAATGGTGATGTCTGTTTTGCTCTGTGAATTCATGGGGAGCTAACCCTAACCCTAAGTAGAATTTTCCCCAATGGGATTTTCCCATATATTTTGCCAGGAAATGTACATACATCCGACTCAAAAGGCGTGTCCCCTCCTAACCATACCTATGGGCTCTGAATCTAATGGCGATGTCCGTTTTGCTCTGAACTCATGGAGAGCCCCCTCCTAACCATACTTATGGGCACCAAATCCAATGGCGATATCCGTTTTGCTCTTTGAATTCATGGAGAGCTAACCCTAACCCTAAGAAGAATTTTCCTCAATGGCAGTTTCCCATATATTTTGCCAGGAAATATACATAAGGCCGACACAAAAGGCGTGCCCCCTCCTAACCATACCTTTGGGCTCTGAATCCAATGGCGATGTCCGTTTTGCTCTGTGAACTCATGGACAGCCCCCTCCTAACCATACTTATGGGCACCAAATCCAATGGCGATGTCCGTTTTGCTCTGTGAATTCATGGAGAGCTAAACCTAACCCTAAGTAGAATTTTCCCCAATGGGATTTTCCCATGCATTTTCCCAGGAAATGTACATAAGGATGGCTCAAAAGGCGTGACCCCTCCTAACCATACCTATTGGCTCCGAATCCAATGGCAATGTCAATTTCCTCTGTGAATTCATGGAGAGCTAACCCTAACCCTAAGTAGAATTTTCCCCAATGGGATTTTCCCATGTATTTTGCCAGGAAATGTACATACATCCGACTCAAAAGGCGTGTCCCCTCCTAACCATACCTATGGGCTCCGAATCCAATGGCAATGTCTATTTTGCTCTGTGAATTCATGGAGAGCTAACCCTAACCCTAAGTAGAATTTTCCCCAATGGGATTTTCCCATATATTTTGCCAGGAAATGTACATAAGGATGGCTCAAAAGGCGTGACCCCTCCTAACCATACCTATGGGCTCTGAATCCAATGGCGATGTCCGTTTTGCTCTGTGAACTCATGGAGAGCCCCCTCCTAACCATACTTATGGGCACCAAATCCAATGGCGATGTCCGTTTTGCTCTGTGAATTCATGGAGAGCTAAACCTAACACTAAGTAGAATTTTCCCCAATGGGATTTTCCCATGTATTTTCCCAGGAAATGTACATAAGGATGGCTCAAAAGGCGTGACCCCTCCTAACCATACCTATGGGCTCTGAATCCAATGGCGATGTCCGTTTTGCTCTGTGAATTCATGGAGAGCTAACCCTAACCCTAAGTAGAATTTTCTCCAATAGGATTTTCCCATGTATTTTCCCAGGAAATGTACATACATCCGACTCAAAAGGCGTGCCCCCTCCTAACTATACCTATGGGCTCCGAATCCAATGGCAATGTCTATTTTGCTCTGTGAATATATGGAGAGCTAACCCTAACCCTAAGTAGAATTTTCCCCAATGGGATTTTCCCATATATTTTGCCAGGAAATGTACATACATCCGACTCAAAAGGCGTGCCCCCTCCTAGCCATACCTATGGGCTCCGAATCGAATGGCAATGTCTATTTTGCTCTGTGAATTCATGGAGAGCTAACCCTAACCCTAAGTAGAATTTTCCTCAATGGCAGTTTCCCATATATTTTGCCAGGAAATATACATAAGGCCGACACAAAAGGCGTGCCCCCTCCTAACCATACCTTTGGGCTCTGAATCCAATGGCGATGTCCGTTTTGCTCTGTGAACTCATGGAGAGCCCCCTCCTAACCATACTTATGGGCACCAAATCCAATGGCGATGTCCGTTTTGCTCTGTGAATTCATGGAGAGCTAAAACTAACCCTAAGTAGAATTTTCCCCAATGGGATTTTCCCATGTATTTTCCCAGGAAATGTACATAAGGATGGTTCAAAAGGCGTGACCCCTCCTAACCATACCTATGGGCTCTTAATCCAATGGCGATGTCCGTTTTGCTCTGTGAATTCATGGAGAGCTAACCCTAACCCTAAGTAGAATTTTCCCCAATGGGATTTTCCCATGTATTTTCCCAGGAAATGTACATACATCCGACTCAAAAGGCGTGCCCCCTCCTAACCATACCTATGGGCTCCGAATCCAATGGCAATGTCTATTTTGCTCTGTGAATTCATGGAGAGCTAACCCTAACCCTAAGTAGAATTTTCCCAAATGGGATTTTGCCATGTATTTTGCCAGGAAATGTACATAAGGCTGGCTCAAAAGGCGTGATTCCTCCTTACCATACCTATGGGCTCTGAATCCAATGGCGATGTCTGTTTTGCTCTGTGAATTCATGGAGAGCTAACCCTAACCCTAAGTAGAATTTTCCTCAATGGCAGTTTCCCATATATTTTGCCAGGAAATATACATAAGGCCGACACAAAAGGCGTGCCCCCTCCTAACCATACCTTTGGGCTCTGAATCCAATGGCGATGTCCGTTTTGTTCTGTGAACTCATGGAGAGCTAAACCTAACCCTAAGTAGAATTTTCCCCAATGGGATTTTCCCATGTATTTTCCCAGGAAATGTACATAAGGATGGTTCAAAAGGCGTGACCCCTCCTAACCATACCTATGGGCTCTTAATGCAATGGCGATGTCCATTTTGCTCTGTGAATTCATGGAGAGCTAACCCTAACCCTAAGTAGAATTTTCCTCAATGGCAGTTTCCCATGTATTTTCCCAGGAAATGTACATAAGGTCGACTCAAAAGGCGTGATCCCTCCTAACCATACCTATGGGCTCCGAATCCAATGGCGATGTCCGTTTTGCTCAGTGACCTCATGGAGAGCCCCCTCCTAACCATACTTATGGGCACCAAATCCAATGGCGATGTCCGTTTTGCTCTGTGAATTCATGGAGAGCTAACCCTAATCCTAAGTAGAATTTTCTCCGATAGGATTTTCCCATGTATTTTCCCAGGAAATGTACATACATCCGACTCAAAAGGCGTGATCCCTCCTAACCATACCTATGGGCTCCGAATCCAATGGCGATGTCCGTTTTGCTCAGTGACCTCATGGAGAGCCCCCTCCTAACCATACTTATGGGCACCAAATCCAATGGCGATGTCCGTTTTGCTCTGTGAATTCATGGAGAGCTAAACCTAACCCTAAGTAGAATTTTCCCCAATGGGATTTTCCCATGTATTTTGCCAGGAAATGTACATAAGGATGGCTCAAAAGGCGTGACCCCTCCTAACCATACCTATGGGCTCTGAATCCAATGGCGATGTCCGTTTTGTTCTGTGAATTCATGGAGAGCTAACCCTAACCCTAAGTAGAATTTTCTCCAATAGGATTTTCCCATGTATTTTCCCAGGAAATGTACATACATCCGACTCAAAAGGCGTGCCCCCTCCTAACCATACCTATGGGCTCCGAATCCAATGGCAATGTCTATTTTGTTCTGTGAATTCATGGAAAGCTAACCCTAACCCTAAGTAGAATTTTCCCCAATGGGATTTTTCCATGTATTTTCCCAGGAAATGTACATAAGGATGGCTCAAAAGGCGTGACCCCTCCTAAACATACCTATGGGCTCTGAATCCAATGGCGATGTCCGTTTTGCTCTGTGAATTCATGGAGAGCTAACCCTAACCCTAAGTAGAATTTTCTCCGATAGGATTTTCCCATGTATTTTCCCAGGAAATGTACATACATCCGACTCAAAAGGCGTGCCCCCTCCTAACCATATCTATGGGCTCCGAATCCAATGGCAATGTCTATTTTGCTCTGTAAATTCATGGAGAGCTAACCCTAACCCTAAGTAGAATTTTCCCCAATGGGATTTTCCCATATATTTTGCCAGGAAATATACATACATCCGACACAAAAGGCGTGCCCCCTCCTAACCATACCTATGGGCTCCGAATCCAATGGCAATGTCTATTTTGCTCTGTGAATTCATGGAGAGCTAACCCTAACCCTAAGTAGAATTTTCCCCAATGGGATTTTCCCATATATTTTGCCAGGAAATATACATACATCCGACACAAAAGGCGTGCCCCCTCCTAACCATACCTATGGGCTCCGAATCCAATGGCAATGTCTATTTTGCTCTGTGAATTCATGGAAAGCTAACCCTAACCCTAAGTAGAATTTTCCCCAATGGGATTTTCCCATGTATTTTCCCAGGAAATGTACATAAGGATGGCTCAAAAGGCGTGACCCCTCCTAACCATACCTATGGGCTCCGAATCCAATGGCAATGTCTATTTTGCTCTGTGAATTCATGGAGAGCTAACCCTAACCCTAAGTAGAATTTTCCCAATGGGATTTTCCCATATATTTTGCCAGGAAATCTATATACATCCGACTCAAAAGGCGTGCCCCCTCCTAACCATACCTATGGGCTCCGAATCCAATGGCAATGTCTATTTTGCTCTGTGAATTCATGGAAAGCTAACCCTAACCCTAAGTAGAATTTTCCCCAATGGTATTTTCCCATATATTTTGCCAGGAAATGTACATACATCCGATTCAAAAGGCGTGCCCCCTCCTAACCATACCTATGGGCGCCGAATCCAATGGCGATGTCTGTTTTGCTCTGTGAATTCATGGAGAGCTAACCCTAACCCTAAGTAGAATTTTCCGCAATGGCATTTTCCCATGTATTTTCCCAGGAAATGTACATAAGGCCGACTCAAAAGGCGTGATCCCTCCTAACCATACCTATGGGCTCCGAATCCAAAGGCAATGTCTATTTGACTCTGTGAATTCATGGAGAGCCCCCTCCTAACCATACTTATGGGCACCAAATCCAATGGCGATGTCCGTTTTGCTCTGTGAATTCATGGAGAGCTAAACCTAACCCTAAGTAGAATTTTCCCCAATGGGATTTTCCCATGTATTTTCCCAGGAAATGTACATAAGGATGGCTCAAAAGGCGTGACGCCTCCTAACCATACCTATGGGCTCTGAATCCAATGGCAATGTCCGTTTTGCTCTGTGAATTCATGGAGAGCTAACCCTAACCCTAAGTAGAATTTTCTCCAATAGGATTTTCCCATGTATTTTCCCAGGAAATGTACATACATCCGACTCAAAAGGCGTGCCCCCTCCTAACCATACCTATGGGCTCCGAATCCAATGGCAATGTCTATTTTGCTCTGTAAATTCATGGAGAGCTAACCCTAACCCTAAGTAGAATTTTCCCCAATGGGATTTTCCCATATATTTTGCCAGGAAATGTACATACATCCGACTCAAAAGGCATGCCCCCTCCTAACCATACCTATGGGCGCTGAATCTAATGGCGATGTCTGTTTTGCTCTGTGAATTCATGGAGAGCTAACCCTAACCCTAAGTAGAATTTTCCCCAATGGGATTTTCCCATGTATTTTCCCAGGAAATGTACATACATCCGACTCAAAAGGCGTGCCCTCTCCTAACCATACCTATGGGCTCCGAAACCAATGGCAATGTCTATTTTGCTCTGTGAATTCATGGAGAGCTAACCCTAACCCTAAGTAGAATTTTCCTCAATGGCAATTTCCCATATATTTTGCCAGGAAATATACATACATCCGACACAAAAGGCGTGCCCCCTCCTAACCATACCTATGGGCTCCGAATCCAATGGCAATGTCTATTTTGCTCTGTGAATTCATGGAAAGCTAACCCTAACCCTAAGTAGAATTTTCCCCAATGGGATTTTCCCATGTATTTTCCCAGGAAATGTACATAAGGATGGCTCAAAAGGCGTGACCCCTCCTAACCATACCTATGGGCACCAAACCATACTTATGGGCACCAAATCCAATGGTGATGTCCGTTTTGCTCTGTGAATTCATGGAAAGCTAACCCTAACCCTAAGTAGAAATTTCCCCAATGGGATTTTCCCATGTATTTTCCCAGGAAATGTACATAAGGATGGCTCAAAAGGCGTGACCCCTCCTAACCATACCTATGGGCTCTGAATCCAATGGCGATGTCCGTTTTGCTCTGTGAATTCATGGAGAGCTAACCCTAACCCTAAGTAGAATTTTCCGCAATGGCATCTTCCCATGTATTTTCCCAGGAAATGTACATAAGGCCGACTCAAAAGGCGTGATCCCTCCTAACCATACCTATGGGCTCCGAATCTAATGGCGATGTCTGTTTTGCTCTGTGAATTCATGGAGAGCTAACCCTAACCCTAAGTAGAATTTTCCCCAATGGGATTTTCCCATGTATTTTGCCAGGAAATGTACATACATCCGACTCAAAAGGCGTGCCCCCTCCTAAACATACCTATGGGCTCCGAATCCAATGGCAATGTCTATTTTGCTCTGTGAATTCATGGAGAGCTAACCCTAACCCTAAGTAGAATTTTCCCCAATGGGATTTTCCCATATATTTTGCCAGGAAATGTACATACGTCCGACTCAAAAGGCGTGCCCCCTCCTAACCATACCTATGGGCGCTGAATCTAATGGCGATGTCTGTTTTGCTCTGTGAATTAATGGAGAGCTAACCCTAACCCTAAGTAGAATTTTCCGCAATGGCATTTTCCCATGTATTTTGCCAGGAAATGTACATAAGGCCGACTCAAAAGGCGTAATCCCTCCTAACCATACCTATGGGCTCCGAATCCAATGGCAATGTCTATTTTGCTCTGTGAATTCATGGAGAGCTAACCCTAACCCTAAGTAGAATTTTCCTCAATGGGATTTTCCCATGTATTTTGCCAGGAAATGTACATACATCCGACTCAAAAGGCGTGATCCCTCCTAACCATACCTATGGGCTCCGAATCCAATGGCGATGTCTGTTTTGCTGTGTGAATTCATGGAGAGCTAACCCTAACCCTAAGTAGAATTTTCCTCAATGGCAGTTTCCCATATATTTTGCCAGGAAATATACATAAGGCCGACACAAAAGGCGTGCCCCCTCCTAACCATACCTTTGGGCTCTGAATGCAATGGCGATGTCCGTTTTGTTCTGTGAACTCATGGAGAGCCCCCTCCTAACCATACTTACGGGCACCAAATCCAATGGCGATGTCCGTTTTGCTCTGTGAATTCATGGAGAGCTAAACCTAACCCTAAGTAGAATTTTCCCCAATGGGATTTCCCCATGTATTTTGCCAGGAAATGTACATAAGGCTGGCTCAAAAGGCGTGACTACTCCTTACCATACCTATGGGCTCTGAATCCAATGGCGATGTCTGTTTTGCTCTGTGAATTCATGGAGAGCTAACCCTAGCCCTAAGTAGAATTTTCCTCAATGGCAGTTTCCCATATATTTTGCCAGGAAATATACATAAGGCCGACACAAAAGGCGTACCCCCTCCTAACCATACCTTTGGGCTCCGAATCCAATGGCAATGTCTATTTTGCTCTGTGAACTCATGGAGAGCCCCCTCCTAACCATACTTATGGGCACCAAATCCAATGGTGATGTCCGTTTTGCTCTGTGAATTCATGGAGAGCTAAACCTAACCCTAAGTAGAATTTTCCCCAATGGGATTTTCCCATGTATTTTCACAGGAAATGTACATAAGGATGGCTCAAAAGGCGTGACCCCTCCTAACCATACCTATGGGCTCTGAATCCAATGGCGATGTCCGTTTTGCTCTGTGAATTCATGGAGAGCTAACCCTAACCCTAAGTAGAATTTTCCCCAATGGGATTTTCCCATGTATTTTCCAGGAAATGTACATACATCTGACTCAAAAGGCGTGCCCCCTCCTAACCATACCTATGGGCTCCGAATCCAATGGCAATGTCTATTTTGCTCTGTGAATTCATGGAGAGCTAACCCTAACCCTAAGTAGAATTTTCCCCAATGGGATTTTCCCATATATTTTGCCAGGAAATGTACATACGTCCGACTCAAAAGGCGTGATCCCTCCTAACCATACCTATGGGCTCCGAATCCAATGGCAATGTCTATTTTGCTCTGTGAACTCATGGAGAGCCCCTTCCTAACCATACCTATGCGCACCAAATCCAATGGTGATGTCCGTTTTGCTCTGTGAATTCATGGAAAGCTAACCCTAACCCTAAGTAGAAATTTCCCCAATGGGATTTTCCCATGTATTTTCCCAGGAAATGTACATAAGGATGGCTCAAAAGGCGTGACCCCTCCTAACCATACCTATGGGCTCTGAATCCAATGGCGATGTCCGTTTTGCTCTGTGAATTCATGGAGAGCTAACCCTAACCCTAAGTAGAATTTTCCGCAATGGCATCTTCCCATGTATTTTCCCAGGAAATGTACATAAGGCCGACTCAAAAGGCGTGATCCCTCCTAACCATACCTATGGGCTCCGAATCTAATGGCGATGTCTGTTTTGCTCTGTGAATTCATGGAGAGCTAACCCTAACCCTAAGTAGAATTTTCCCCAATGGGATTTTCCCATGTATTTTGCCAGGAAATGTACATACATCCGACTCAAAAGGCGTGCCCCCTCCTAAACATACCTATGGGCTCCGAATCCAATGGCAATGTCTATTTTGCTCTGTGAATTCATGGAGAGCTAACCCTAACCCTAAGTAGAATTTTCCCCAATGGGATTTTCCCATATATTTTGCCAGGAAATGTACATACGTCCGACTCAAAAGGCGTGCCCCCTCCTAACCATACCTATGGGCGCTGAATCTAATGGCGATGTCTGTTTTGCTCTGTGAATTAATGGAGAGCTAACCCTAACCCTAAGTAGAATTTTCCGCAATGGCATTTTCCCATGTATTTTGCCAGGAAATGTACATAAGGCCGACTCAAAAGGCGTAATCCCTCCTAACCATACCTATGGGCTCCGAATCCAATGGCAATGTCTATTTTGCTCTGTGAATTCATGGAGAGCTAACCCTAACCCTAAGTAGAATTTTCCTCAATGGGATTTTCCCATGTATTTTGCCAGGAAATGTACATACATCCGACTCAAAAGGCGTGATCCCTCCTAACCATACCTATGGGCTCCGAATCCAATGGCGATGTCTGTTTTGCTGTGTGAATTCATGGAGAGCTAACCCTAACCCTAAGTAGAATTTTCCTCAATGGCAGTTTCCCATATATTTTGCCAGGAAATATACATAAGGCCGACACAAAAGGCGTGCCCCCTCCTAACCATACCTTTGGGCTCTGAATGCAATGGCGATGTCCGTTTTGTTCTGTGAACTCATGGAGAGCCCCCTCCTAACCATACTTACGGGCACCAAATCCAATGGCGATGTCCGTTTTGCTCTGTGAATTCATGGAGAGCTAAACCTAACCCTAAGTAGAATTTTCCCCAATGGGATTTCCCCATGTATTTTGCCAGGAAATGTACATAAGGCTGGCTCAAAAGGCGTGACTACTCCTTACCATACCTATGGGCTCTGAATCCAATGGCGATGTCTGTTTTGCTCTGTGAATTCATGGAGAGCTAACCCTAGCCCTAAGTAGAATTTTCCTCAATGGCAGTTTCCCATATATTTTGCCAGGAAATATACATAAGGCCGACACAAAAGGCGTACCCCCTCCTAACCATACCTTTGGGCTCCGAATCCAATGGCAATGTCTATTTTACTCTGTGAACTCATGGAGAGCCCCCTCCTAACCATACTTATGGGCACCAAATCCAATGGTGATGTCCGTTTTGCTCTGTGAATTCATGGAGAGCTAAACCTAACCCTAAGTAGAATTTTCCCCAATGGGATTTTCCCATGTATTTTCACAGGAAATGTACATAAGGATGGCTCAAAAGGCGTGACCCCTCCTAACCATACCTATGGGCTCTGAATCCAATGGCGATGTCCGTTTTGCTCTGTGAATTCATGGAGAGCTAACCCTAACCCTAAGTAGAATTTTCCCCAATGGGATTTTCCCATGTATTTTCCAGGAAATGTACATACATCTGACTCAAAAGGCGTGCCCCCTCCTAACCATACCTATGGGCTCCGAATCCAATGGCAATGTCTATTTTGCTCTGTGAATTCATGGAGAGCTAACCCTAACCCTAAGTAGAATTTTCCCCAATGGGATTTTCCCATATATTTTGCCAGGAAATGTACATACGTCCGACTCAAAAGGCGTGATCCCTCCTAACCATACCTATGGGCTCCGAATCCAATGGCAATGTCTATTTTGCTCTGTGAACTCATGGAGAGCCCCTTCCTAACCATACCTATGCGCACCAAATCCAATGGCGATGTCCGTTTTGCTCTGTGAGTTCATGGAGAGCTAACCTAAGTAGAATTTTCCCCAATGGGATTTTCCCATGTATTTTGCCAGGAAATGTATATAAGGCTGGCTCAAAAGGCGTGACTACTCCTTACCATACCTATGGGCTCTGAATCCAATGGCGATGTCTGTTTTGCTCTGTGAATTCATTGAGAGCTAACCCTAACCCTAAGTAGAATTTTCCTCAATGGCAGTTTTCCATATATTTTGCCAGGAAATATACATAAGGCCGACACAAAAGGTGTACCCCCTCCTAACCATACCTTTGGGCTCCGAATCCAATGGCAATGTCTATTTTGCTCTGTGAACTCATGGAGAGCCCCCTCCTAACCATACTTATGGGCACCAAATCCAATGGTGATGTCCGTTTTGCTCTGTGAATTCATGGAGAGCTAAACCTAACCCTAAGTAGAATTTTCCCCAATGGGATTTTCCCATGTATTTTCACAGGAAATGTACATAAGGATGGCTCAAAAGGCGTGACCCCTCCTAACCATACCTATGGGCTCTGAATCCAATGGCGATGTCCGTTTTGCTCTGTGAATTCATGGAGAGCTAACCCTAACCCTAAGTAGAATTTTCCCCAGTGGGATTTTCCCATGTATTTTGCCAGGAAATGTACATACATCTGACTCAAAAGGCGTGCCCCCTCCTAACCATACCTATGGGCTCCGAATCCAATGGCAATGTCTATTTTGCTCTGTGAATTCATGGAGAGCTAACCCTAACCCTAAGTAGAATTTTCCTCAATGGCAGTTTCCCATATATTTTGCCAGGAAATATACATAAGGCCGACACAAAAGGCGTGCCCCCTCCTAACCATACCTTTGGGCTCCGAATCCAATGGCAATGTCTATTTTGCTCTGTGAACTCATGGAGAGCCCCCTCCTAACCATACTTATGGGCACCAAATCCAATGGTGATGTCCGTTTTGCTCTGTGAATTGATGGAGAGCTAAACCTAACCCTAAGTAGAATTTTCCCCAATGGGATTTTCCCATGTATTTTCACAGGAAATGTACATAAGGATGGCTCAAAAGGCGTGACCCCTCCTAACCATACCTATGGGCTCTGAATCCAATGGCGATGTCCGTTTTGCTCTGTGAATTCATGGAGAGCTAACCCTAACCCTAAGTAGAATTTTCCCCAATGGGATTTTCCCATGTATTTTCCCAGGAAATGTACATACATCCGACTCAAAAGGCGTGCCCCCTCCTAACCATACCTATGGGCTCCGAATCCAATGGCAATGTCTATTTTGCTCTGTGAATTCATGGAGAGCTAACCCTAACCCTAAGTAGAATTTTCCCCAATGGGATTTTCCCCAATGGGATTTTCCCATGTATTTTGCCAGGAAATGTACATACATCCGACTCAAAAGGCGTGCCCCCTCCTAACCATACCTATGGGCTCCGAATCTAATGGCAATGTCTATTTTGCTCTGTGAATTCATGGAGAGATAACCCTAACCCTAAGTAGAATTTTCCCCAATGGGATTTTCCCATGTATTTTCCCAGGAAATGTACATAAGGCCCAGTGGTGGGTTCCTACCGGGTCGCGCGAACCGGTTGGAGAATGAACCCGGAAGTAATTTCCTGCCCCGCCCCCTTGGCGTTTTTTGCATCGGGGCTGACACCCCGCCACCACCGCTGCGCGGTGAGCGATGATTCCGGGGGCCATCCGGGAAGACGAGGAACGCGAGGGGGGACCCTGCCTCCCCACTGATGGCCGCGCAGAATCTCGACGCTGCTCCACGGAATCCTCCCGTTCCTCCTCTCAGCGATCTTTTGGGAAGGGAAAGAGCTGAGAGGGGGAAAAGCCTCCCATTGAAAAGAGCGCTGAGTGAGGTGGGGAATCCTCCCGTTCCTCCTCTCAACGATCTTTTGGGAAGGGAAAGAGCTGAGAGGGGGAAAAGCCTCCCATTGAAAACAGCGCTGAGTGAGGTGGGGATTCCTGCCCTTCCTCCTCTCAGCGATCTTTTGGGAAGGGAAAGAGCTGAGAGGGGGAAAAGCCTCCCATTGGAAACAGCGCTGAGTGAGGTGGGGAATCCTCCCCTTCCTCCTCTCAGCGATCTTTTGGGAAGGGAAAGAGCTGAGAGGGGGGAAAGCCTCCCATTGAAAACAGCTGAGTGAGGTGGGGAATCCTCCACTTCCTCCTCTCAGCGATCTTTTGGGAAGGGAATGAGCTGAGAGGGGGAAAGGCCTCCCATTGAAAACAGCGCTGAGTGAGGTGGGGAATCCTCCCGTTCCTCCTCTCAGTGATCGTTGGGGAAGGGAAAGAGCTGAGAGGGGGAAAAGCCTCCCATTGAAAACAGCGCTGAGTGAGGTGGGGAATCCTCCCCTTCCTCCTCTCAGCGATCTTTTGGGAAGGGAAAGAGCTGAGAGGGGGAAAAGCCTCCCATTGAAAACAGCGCTGAGTTTGGTGGGGAATCCTCCCGTTCCTCCTCTCAGCGATCTTTTGGGAAGGGAAAGAGCTGAGAGGGGGAAAAGCCTCCCATTGAAAACAGCGCTGAGTGAGGTGGGGAATCCTCCCGTTTCTCCTCTCAACGATCTTTTGGGAAGGGAGGCTTCTCAAAATGGGTTTCTCTTTGCACCCTTCAATTCGTCTCTCTCTCCCTCTGACGTCCCCCAATGGCTCAGCGTGAAAAACTGAGGGGAACCGTGCAGAGGAAGAGCAGGAGGAAGGAAAGGGGGGAGAGAAACGGGATGGGAGGAAGAGAGAGAGAGAAAGAGTGACACACAAAGGGGGGAAGTTGGGAGACCTCCCTCTAAATACTGATACCCTCTGCTTTTGGGGGGGAAAGGAGAGGAGGGTCTTTGGTGAACCTCTACCCCCTATTCCCCCTCTCCCAGTTAAGCCAGCTAGGTTTGGGACCCAGCCTTTCTAACTTCATTTGGGATCTTCTAACATCCCACTCCCACCCGGTCACATTGCTGGCAAGCCACTCCCACCCGGTCACATGGCCGGCAAGCCACTCCCACAAAGCAGGCCACACCCACAGAGTAGGTTCCAAAAATTTTTGAAACCCACCACTGTTCCACTGTATGTTCCGTCCCATAATTTGGTAGACTAGGTTGCCCTGATAAAAAGCACTTAACTTCACAGAAGGTTTTGTAGCCTTTTCAAGTGATCATATGGATGATTTTTTATTGAGAAAAAAAGTTTTGATTAATGTATTATTTATAGTCTGTTACATCCAGTGACTTTCCCCATCCACCCCACCCCACCCCAAATAAAATATTAAAACAGGAGACATTGATTCATCCCTGATCATGTACCTTCTACTGTTTCTCAGTCTGGGGAAAGGTATTGATTTTGATCATATACAACTTAGCTTCTGAGTTCAATACCTAATTTCATTAGGGTCTGAAGGATCCATCACTGCATTACCATTTGAAAGACTGGAGAGCCAGTCGGTTGTTTCCATTTTTGAAAATATGAATTTTGATTAGGCCTATATATTTATTCATTTTCCTGCCACAATGAAATCTGGATGTTTCTTCTTTTGCTGTAAGACCATGAGTTCCTTCTCAAAGATCCCCTGCCTCACCACATAGCTATTATCAATTTTAACACAAGCACTTGTAATTGCATTATTATTTTTTCTTTTGTTTTTAATTTCGAAAGCCCTAAATCTTTCTGTAACCTAATTCCCCATGATCTTTATGTCCCAAACCATTGCTATGTCCCAGGAGCCATTTTGGTGCAGTGTGTAGAATGTAGTATTGCAGGCTGATTCTGCCCACTTCTCCAGTTCGAGCCTGACCGGCTGAAGGTTGACTCAGCCTTCCATCCTTCCGAGGTTGGTAAAATGAGGACCCAAATTGTTGGGGGAAAGATGTTGACTCTGTAAATCGCTTAGAGAGTGCTGTAAAGCACTCTGAAGCGGTATATAAGTCTGAGAGCTATTACTGCTACCATTTTTTCTTCCTTTTTTCTGATAATCCTTGTCTATGCTTTAAGTTTCAAGTTCAGTTATTATAAAGCAATTTTGCCAGGAATCAGATGCAGATGGGTATAACTGTCCCTACTGATGGCTGATGCAATAATCTATGGGAGTGCGCGCACCCACACCCAAACACACACCGTTTACATATTCTGGCTTTGTAGGGCATGTTAAATTTGTTTTTCTCTAAAGCTAAGATTTTTTAAAAAAATAATTGTAATGTATTTGATGGCTCTACTATTGTTATTTTTATTCTGTCAAAAGTTGTATTTTCTGCAGTAGCTAGACTTGAAAACACAAGCACTCTGTATTATTCATATAAATCATATCTAGAGATCTAATGAATGGATTAGAAGCTCAGCACTCCCCTTCTGAAGCTACTCCTATCTGCGAAATACCTGAAGAATTTCAACAATCCGTACCGTCACCGCCACAACCACCACCACCACAAAGGTTGGCTCCTCTTTTGTGATTCCATCAGCTCACAGGCCACACTCATGACTAAATTATGTTATGAAAACTCATCTGCACCACGTAGTACTATAACCATTAATAATATCTTAAGAAGTCACAAGTACTCTTGATTAAGTAATTATCACATTTGATCATTATGTTTATCATCACTTTACTACCAATTACTATTAAATTCCAGGCTGTGGAGAAAGCTACAGTTGATTCTTTTTTTGCATAGAGGGCATGTTCACACACAATAACTCTTCATCTTCTTTTAACAACCCCATAGTTCCTTGTGGGGTGGAGTCTGGTCAACTGAATGGAGCTAACAGAGTGTTTTAATGGCCGGATGCCATTCCTGTCGCCAATGCGGAGTTTTGTTCAGCAGATACACTATATTGCCAAAAGTATTCGCTCACCCATCCACATAATCAGAAGCAGTTGTGAGCGAATACTTTTGGCAATATAGTGTATTCTCAGTGTGCCCAGAGAGAGAAATATCTGCCTCCACTTAGGATCGAACTCACAGCCTTCTGATTGTGAGGCAAGAGTTCTACCTCTAGGCCACTGCACCATTCCACGCAACAACTCTTCGTATGTTTTGTTGCTTAGTGCATGGAAAGTCGCTAAGTGGTAAAGAAGGCCAAGGGAAACATTGTGATCTTAGTTGTTAAGAAAAAAAGAGATTGTTATTTGATACTTCTCTATTGTAGGGTTAAACTGGAGACACAGAGTAGTACTAATATGTCAAAGTGACATGACATGCTTTTTTTCAGATTCTGTTAGGCCAAGATGAAACAATTTCTGTTCTAGATCTAATTAGGTTTGCATGCTGCATTTTTATTGAAACTTCCAGTATTAAAATGTAAAAATAAAGCTTCAACGTTAGCATAGATACTAATCAGGTGGTTCACTCTCAATTCAAACAATTTTTGCTATATAGCCAAACAAATGTATAGGTGTAGATTTTGAAAAAAAAATGTTTTGAACTTTGACTTATTCTCTGATTTGGGATGGAATGGAAACAAATTTCCATGAAACAGGGCAGAAGCAAATCCAACTAGTTCTGTGACCATAGAACCTGCTCTTACTACCATTTCTTCTACCACACTATCGGGACCTAATCCTTCTGCTCCATCTTTCAGGAGGTAAATACTTCATAGTTTCTTCAATATATTCTAATATGTTCTTCATTCACCTTGTTTTTCTATTACGTGATGTATTGTCTATATCTGAACAACAGTTGTATTGGTAGAATTCCATAAACTATTAGGAAATATTATCCCATAATAATAATGATCAAATATCTGAAGGAATATTGTATTATTCTGAATTTGTGTATGAACATTTTCAGTTTGTTGCAGAAAAATCTAATCCAGAAAGCACACACAGATAACTGATTCAGCTGGATTCATTGATTTCTTTATATACGTAAGAATAGATGAATAAATGTACAATACAAACAGGTGGTTTTCCTAAGTAAACACAAGGCAGGAGAGTTACAGGCAAACACAAGCAGTTAGTTTCATATCGGCAGACAAGCCCAGACAGACTGCTAATTTACTTCTCAGAGCAGCAGATTGCTTAAGTATCTGTTTTAATTCTCTGCACAGACTCATCTGTTTAAGCTGCCATTGGCTGACTTAGTTGCTATGCCTATTCATTGGCTGACCTTGTTACCATGTCTCTCCCAGTCATGAATATTTTAACAAACATCAATAGGAATTATATCACTTATAAAAGAGATATCTTGGAGTTCTAGTGGACAACCATTTAAATATGAGCCAGCAGTGTGCAGCAGCTGCCAAAAAAGCCAACCCAGTTCTAGGCTGCATCAACAGAGGGATAGAATCAAGATCACGTGAAGTGTTAATCCCACTTTATAATGCCTTGGTAAGGCCACACTTGGAATACTGCATTCAGTTTTGGTCGCCACGATGTAAAAAAGATGTGGAGACTCTAGAAAGAGTGCAGAGAAGAGCAACAAAGATGATTAGGGGACTGGAGACTAAAACATATGAAGAACGGTTGCAGGAACTGGGTATGTCTAGCTTAAGAGAAAGAAGGACTAGGGGAGACATGATAGCAGTGTTCCAATATCTCAGCAGTTGCCACAAAGAAGAGGGAGTCAAACTATTCTCCAAGGCACCTGAGGGTAGAACAAGAAGCAATGGGTGGAAACTAATCAAGGAGAGAAGCAACTTAGAACTGAGGGGAAACTTCCTGACAGTTAGAACAATTAATCAGTGGAACAGCTTGCCTCCAGAAGTTGTGAATGCCCCAACACTGGAAGTCTTTAAGAAGATGTTGGATAGCTATTTGTCTGGAACGGTATAGGGTTTCCTGCCTAGGCAGGGGGTTGGACTAGAAGACCTCCAAGGTCCCTTCCAACTCTACTATTGTATTATTGTATATATACAGTAATTATAAAATTAAGTGTCAGTTGTGGAATAAAAAATAAGATTAGTCTTTTAAATCATGTGGCACTTTTGTAGGCATAACTTAATTTTCATTTGTTCCAATAAAGGTAATCTAAATACAGAGACTACACAGATAGAAGTGCCTTCCCGATCTTGACTTAGTTCAAAACTTTAGTAGAATCAATTTTAGTAGTACTTGGACCATGTGGGAATTGAAAGGATTTCGGCTAAACTAGGAAATTAAAAAATTACCTAGAAAGAAGGCAAACTCCTGGTATTGCCAAAATATCCTTGAATAGATGCCATTCAATGGATGTGTGTTGATTCAAATGTTTACCTTTTTAATATTGTGTAAATCTGGAGATAATCCATTGTAAGGAATAAAGAGCTGTAAAGGTCAATGCACAATGTAGTCTATCCCAGCATTGTATCTACAGTTTTGACCAAATATTTGACGAAGCTTAGGATAAATATAGCTAGTGTTGTAAAGGAGCAATTTCTTTTAATAATTATTGAAGTAACTCCTTGATATGATATCGAATTACATGCAAAATACACTCTCCCTCTCTAATATGTTATACCAACATACAATACAAATATTAATATTTAAGGCCAAGCCAATTTTAATTGTATTATAAGTCTATAGCTAATGTTAGAAAACTTTATATTCTAAATTTGTACTATACATTTCTTTCTTCAGAGAACTTTTTATCAACAATCCTCTGGAAGCCTTACCCAAGGGTGCACCTCATCCACCCGTGACCATCCATATTCTGAGTATTAACAGCCAAGTAGCTACTGTGTCTAAAACAACATCGGTTATTGCTAGGTAGTTTCAAATCCATCAAATCGGATACTGTTTGTAAAATCATAGAGTGCATATTGTGGAAGGGATTTATCGATTATCCAGTCCAATCCCATCTGAGTGCAGGAATTCTTTACATAATTCTTAACCATGGTTATTCTGTACCATTTTTAAAATCCTATTTTAAAATTATTTAAAGAGATGAAATAATTTATTTAATATCTTTAAATAAAGATATTAAGATGGCAAATCTATCTATTAAGTTAGCAAAATGTTTGTCTATTAAGATAGCAAAATCTTTTGTCACCTTGGAAAACTAAGGGATAAGACAGATAAAATTATTTTCTTTTAAATAGTATCTTGTTTGATAGGAAAGTTTTCACACTTCCCTTACAGAGAGGGGATGCTCTGCATCTTTTCTGTGCCCACAGGAGAATTTTGTGTGATAAAATGTAGAAAGGAGCATTAAAAGTCTGCTAGAGGTTTAGTAATTTTTTTTGTAATATTCATCCTACTAAAGGTGTTTTATTCCACCAGATGGCAGCAGTTTATTGAATATAAAGAACAAACCTGTAGGTAGAATATTACAGAGTCCTTGAGATCATATGTTTGTGGCCCTTTATAGATAAAATAAAGATGTCAACACCTTCATACAGATATAATCTTTGATAGATTCATAAATTGCTATTAAAACCATAAGTTAGTATTTCATCAGTATCAATTCCTGTATAAAGAAAAAAGTTGCATATCATCTATATTTAATTTTCAGTGAAAAAAAATTATCCCCCCTAGAATCATATAATTTAGTCCTTTTTACTAATATCTGGATAACTTTTCTGTGGCATGTCAACTGATCTTGAGAGTGGCAAGAAAAATGAAATGCACAGGTACAGTATAGGTGGTACCTTGCTCAATAGTAGTAACTCTGAGAGGGATCTTGGAGTCCTAGTGGACAACCATTTAAATATGAGCCAGCCATGTGCAGCAGCTGCCAAAAAAGCCAACACAGTTCTAGGCTGCATCAACAGAGGGATGGAATCAAGATCACGTGAAGTGTTAATACCACTTTATAATGCCTTGGTAAGGCCACACTTGCAATACTGCATTCAGTTTTGGTCGCCACGATGTAGAAAAGATGTGGAGACTCTAGAAAGAGTGCAGAGAAGAGCAACAAAGATGATTAGGGGACGAGACTAAAACGGTTGCAGGAACTGGATATGTCTAGTTTAATGAAAAGAAGGACTAGGGGAGACATGATAGCAGTATTCCAATATCTCAGGAGTTGCCACAAAGAAGAGGGAGTCAAACTATTCTCCAAGGCACCTGAGGGCAGAACAAGAAGCAATGGGTGGAAACTAATCAAGGAGAAATTTCCTGACAGTTAGAACAATTAATCAGTGGAACAGCTTGCTTGCAGAAGTTGTGAATTCCCCAACACTAGAAGTCTTTAAGAAGATGTTGGATAGCCATTTGTCTGAAACGGTATAGGGTTTCCTGCCTAGGCAGGGGGTTGGACTAGAAGACCTCCAAGGTCCCTTCCAACTCTGCTATTGTATTGATGCATACCTTGATATGGTGCTCCTACCTGCCAAATGTTGTGAAAGGATTGTAACATCTAATGTTAGAGAAAGAAAGTGGTCCTAGGCACATCTCAGATATGGGAAAGGCAACCATGATTATATTTTCCTTTATTTCCTAGAAAGTGGATTATTTTAAGAGAAAGAAAGAACATTTGATAATCTTAAATGTGAGATTCATGTATACCATCCTTCTCCAATCTGCAGGAGGTCCATAGTGGTAGACTTTAATTTTTAGAATCCCTAGTAATAGGACCATTGCTGAGAGAATTTTGGGAATTTTTAAAATCCGGAAAGTGCTTAGGTTTGGAAAGACTGTTCTAGATCAGGGGTCTCCAACCTTGGCAACTTTACGACTTGTGGACTTCAACTGCAGAAGGTCTCCAAGGTTGGAGACTCCTATTCTAGATCACAGGTCCTTCAATGTTTATGTTAGTTCTTTATAAAAAAGCCTCCAGTGCTTTAATTATTTGCTTTAGTTATTAAGCAATTAATACAGTGTCTGCTTAAACCTAACTCTTAATTGATTAAGGTCAAGAAGACTAAAAACTCGGTCTTCTGAACTGATTGCCCCAGTTCCAGAGTTGGGGACAAATGAAGCTGATCATAAGAAGGATCCACCCATGATGAGTACTGTGGGAACTCAGACCTTTGAACCACTAGTACTTTCTCTTGCTTCTATGGAATCTACTTTGTCAGCCCAGCCTGAGAAATCTACATTGGAGTCCCCATTTGCTGGCAGGTATTCATATCCTGGCATTATTAACACTTGCTTAAAAGAGTTGGAGATTCCTTGTTTATGTTATGGTTGTGTGCAACAGTTATGATAAGGCAGAAGATTAGCTGCTATCTACCTATCTTAGTTTTCTACCAAGGCAGAGATTGAAAACAGTATTTATCTTCCAAAGTATCAGCATGTTCACATACAAGTATCTCCAGTGAAGATAAAATGTTAGTAAAAAAAAAAACATATGAATGACTATTATTTCAGTAGAAATAAGTCCTTCACCAAACAGACTGAATATAACAAATCTCTTTGAAACTTAATACTAAGCAGTAGCAACTTTACCTACAGTATATTGATTTTTTTTCCCTGGGAGCGCAGCATCTTGAAATTATATTTACTCCCAAGAACTTCTTAAGGGAGAGTTGAATAGTTTCATACATTTTTCTTCATTACTAATATTTTTTTTTTCTGTGAGAGATCAGCTACATTTTTAAACACCTGAAGTGAATTATTCTTTAAACACGATTAACTATTGATCCAAATCATCTGGAATAAAATGTGCTATGTTAAACTCGGGGGGGGGGGGGAAGCGATCAGACATTGTATGCTTTTTTTTAAAAAAAAACTTTTTGATAAAACCTTTGTGCTGACTTCAAGCTTTAATGTAAGAATGCAAACGTGTAGCTTAGATGCTGCTCTTCATTTGGGAATGATAAAAAATAAATCCCTTCATTCAAGCTACCGCATTTTAGTAAGATGGAAGAGCCTTTTTCTCCCCTATGAAAACTTCACAAAGCGTCCAGACTAATCTGTTGGTGCCTGACAACTGGCAGTAGGTAGAATCGAAGTGAAAGGATAGGTAGAATCAGAATAGGGGTGGGCTTCAAAAATTTCAGCAATGAGATTTTTGCTAGGTGGGCGTGGCCATGGTGGGCGTGGCTTAGTCGGCCTCCTGCACCACAGCTGGGGGGGTGGGGCGTTTTCGCCTTCCCCAGGCTCTGGAGGCTTTCTTCAAGCCTCTGGGAGGGTGGAAACTGCTTCCTCCCGTTTCTGCCTTCCGGAACTTCTGGGAAACCCGTTTTCCCCCCTTCCCAAGCCTCAGCATGGGCCCTGCACTTACCTCACATCCAAGGGAGAGGTGGGGTGGGGCTAGGCAGGGGTGGGATTTGGAGTTTCTCCGAACTGGCCGTAACTTTAGCGATGGGTTCTCCCAAACCTGGGCAAACCCATAACAGCCCAGCCCTGGATCAGACCCGTAACTTCTTTTTCCCCACACTGTTTTTCTGTTCAAATTCTTGCTCCATCTCCAGCTAGCTTCCAGAAGACAGTTATTTTTATAAATATTTGAACTGATAATCTTATAGAGGATTTCTGAAATTAAGCTGGAGACTGTGTAAACTTAGACGCAGAAATATATTCACTATGGAGTTGAATAGTATAAGGAGTTGAAGACTCCTTATACCAGGGGTGTCCAAACTTGGGAATTTTAAGACTTGTGGACTTCAACTCCCAGAATTCCCCAGCCAGCTGGCTGGGGAATTCTGGGAGTTGAAGTCCACAAGTCTTAAAGTTCCCAAGTTTGGACACCCCTGCCTTATACTATTGTACTGGCTTAGTGCAATTCCAATCATACACCAACTGTATATAAATAAAGGATGCTTCAGCCACCTAATGAGGATGCTTTAAATAAGTACATATGTAACACCAGTCAGGCTGGTATTTGGGTCATGTATTTCAATCATAATCCGTTGCATTTTTTAAAAAATTAAAAAGAGATTACATTATTAATGCTCAGTGCTTAATAATGTCCTTCAGAGCAATGCTACTCAAGCTGCAAAACCAAGTCCATTACACATTAACTGGACACAGGTCCCACTAAATAAATTAGGAAAACTAAGACTATAAAGCTGTGTTTCTAATGTTAGCATTTGGAAGACGTCAGGCAACCTAAATGCAATTTTCCAAAAATGTCAAGGGTAGAAAGTATACGAGAATATAAGACTCTTATTTATACACTTGCTAACATAGGCAAATTTCAAGGTGATGTTTCTATTAAGGAACAGTTTATCAACGTTTCTGAAAAAGTTGGTACATTTGTGTGCTGCTATCCCTTTCAGGGTTTTTTTTTTTTTGTTGTTTTGAAATTGTATGCATAACCTCTGCTTATCTACAGTTATCTCAGATTCGATTTCGTTTTCTCCCCTTGGACTGAATCTTGTATCATAGGAAATTGCTATTGGAAAATCCATTGGGAAGTTGTTTAACCCGTCCTCAAATGCCCTTCACTTCATTTCCAGTGGAGGCAACAACGCATGTTAGGAGCAATGCCGCTGTTACTGTATCTGCCGCTGTTTCGATGCGTTCCAGGTAGACATTATGTCGGAAAGGAATATCAGAGAAGCTCAAATAGCACAGAAGCACAGAAATATGTGAGATGTAGTTCTGAGTGCTTTTAAGATAAGAAGATGGATCATGTGCTAAAGTCTCAATTTATTTCCCCCCCCCCCTTTTTTTGGGAATAGATCAATTAATCGTGTGATTAAGTCTCAATTTACTCCCTTTTTTCTTGGAATAGTTCAATTAATTGGATTTACAGTAGAGAAAATTGCAGGGTTCTTGCTGCTCTCAGAACTTGGTTGTTTTCTTGCAGACAGTTCATTGCCTAAGCTAGGTAATACCATCAGTGCTAGCCACTGAAAATTGTCTCCAGTAATATAATCTGTCACATATATGTACATATGTATATATCTGGTCTCTTCTATCCCAGTGAGTAGGATTTTATGATAATTCTGATTTTATCTTGAATTGATTGCCCTGAACAAAAACTCTAAGTCTATCACCTTTAGATTTTGTAAAGGAGTTATAATCGGGAAGTAAGGGGGAATTATTCTAATTATTTAAATGAATTCATAGAAGGTAATTGAGCAGCTTCTGTGTTTGAAATTTAAGTAACTCTTTGACCTAACTTTCTAATTTTGACATATCAATTTTGCTGAAACCTGAATTATCCTGTTGGCATATAATTCTAGTTAGGCAGTCTCCGAAGCTAAGTGGGGTTGGTCCCAATTAGCGCTTCGTCAAGGGACCAGCTGGTAGCTTACCTGGGAAATTGGAAGAGGCCCTTAATTGAATCAGTATAAATTGAACTTAAAGCTTTCTTTATGTATTTTAATAATAGTGCAGTATTTCATGAAGTCATCGTACATAATTTCCAAGTTCACAATTGTCATAAACATTAATATATTTTGCCAAGATTGATGTGTTCAATATGTCATAGAAAACAGGATGAGGAGACTTTTGCAGATTTAGTAAGGTTTTAGTAAGATCAAGTAAGGTTTTAGTAAGATCTTGGATTCTTTTATCCAAGATCAGGGAGCATTACTTGGTATAATATACGTTGATTAGTTGATTGATTGATTGATTGACTTGCAATGCATGTAGTACCCAGGTACTAGATAATGAAAGGCAATTTTCCTTCTTGGTTTTAGCATGAATAGCTTTCTATTTATTTCATTATAACTAGTTTTCCTTCTATTTTCTCTTCAAATATTTACTAGACTGCCAGATCATAGTAGCTATCGTTCTCTGTTGGATGCTCTTCTCATTACTCCTATTATTAAACCCCCACTTCTGGAAAGCACAAGGCCATCAAGGAAATCTACAAGTGTTCTGGAAGTACAAAAGAAATGGAGGTAGTAAAAATATAGCAAATTGTCTCAGCCACTTTTACCTCATCCTCATCATTATATCTAACTCACTGGCTCTTTGGATTTTTTTGAATTTCAACCCCACTTGCACTATTGCAGCAAAAGTTATGCATTTCTTTTTGCTCTTCATTTTAAAAACTAAGGAAGGTATGTCACTGGTTTATTTACACAAAAACTTTTGTGCATGAGTAGCAATCACTCACTACTAGCATAGTATCTGCATCGGACTAATGGAGTGAGAGAGAAAAGTCATATTTTAATGTTAAGACTGTGCTAAAACATTTCAGTCATTACAGCAAAATGTTTTATAAATGGCTCGTGTCCATTGCTGGTACCAGTCGTGTTATTCAAATCAGGTTAATTTAAGAAATTTTAGGTTGGTGGTGGTCCTCCAACTCATTTTGAATTTATGATGTGATTCATGGCACAGGACCATTTTCCCTTATTTAAAAAGTATGACCTTTCAGTTAACTCCAAGGTGGGAAAATATTACTAGAGTGGAATCAATAGGTCTGGATTGAGGTACTGGCAGAATTCCTCCAGTGTGGAAACCACATGTTGTTCTAAAGAAGTATTCTTAGAACAGAGAGCCTTTTTTTCTCCTATTCCCCTGATATTTACTGACTTAGTCTGACTGCAATAGTTGGGAAATGGGACAGCAAATAAAAGATTATTCACACATTTGCCACCTACTCCATAAAGAGCTTCACGTTTCCTGGTGGGGTGGTGCATTTTGCTTTGTGTCATATTTTCTGACCACAGCTATGATAACATGAGAACCAACTTTTCTGGCAAGTTTTATTTTAACCAACAAAGCAGAGGTTTTGATGATTTAGATGCAGCTCACTCATTTATTGTGTCTAATAAACTAGTTCCTTAGGGACACTTGGATGATTTCACTGTTAAAATGTTTTATAAGTACATATTATTCAGATTATCAAAATGTGAGCATATAAAAGCTTATTTTGTGAAAATTTAAAAAAACCTTCGTATCTTCTCCATGACCAGTAAAAAGTCTTTTCTTTTCTTTCTTTCTTTCTTTCTTTCTTTCTTTCTTTCTTTCTTTCTTTCTTTCTTTCTTTCTTTCCTTCCTTCCTTCCTTCCTTCCTTCCTTCCTTCCTTTCTTTCTTTCTTTCTTTCTTTCTTTTATGCTGACTCTGTAAACCGCTAAGAGAGGGCTGTAAAGCACTGTAAAGCGGTATATAAGTCTGCTGTTGTTATATGATCTTCCCCAAATCTGAGTTCATGTTACCTTTGAGTTAACCTCGTAATGTATGAAAATGCCACTCTCTGTATTTAACAATAGCAAGATATAGAAAACTTTGGAAGAATAAAAAACCTTTTCTACTTGTGAATGAATAAGAAAATAGTGCAACTATTTTCAACAATAAAATGCAACTTTGCCATGAAAGCAACACGTCAACCAAACAAAAACTTTATGGCCTGTGCCTTTTAACTAACAGTTATACCTGCCATGTTCTGACAGCACATATAATATCCTTCTGACCACTGCCATATCTTCGTAGTTTTGTATTCCTTGTTGATGGTTACTTTGAACTGAGTGAATCTTTGAAGATTCTGAGAAACAACTCTTCACTTGCTCTTCCTGAATTTTGCTGTAGACACATCCAGAAAACCTCAAGAGATGTAAATTAGGCATGCCTTTTAGATGACTGTTGCATACGAAGTTTGCGCACCCCTCCCCATACTGTGTGTTTCAAGAAAACTCTAGGTCAACCTTAAACACTCAAAGAGCCACAAAGGTTCTCATCAGAAGCTCCCCGTTTAATTCTGGAGCCAACTGGAAGTCCGGTTCCCCCATCATAGAGTCTCCTAGTACGGCATCCTTTTTCCTCTGCAGTTGTTAATCAGTTGTGTCCTTTGTTAAGTGAAACTTAGGGGGTGCTTCTGGATGAGGGAGATCTGACACAGGCCATGTGATAGGAGGGGTATGCTACAGTGTGATGAAAAACCCCAGCTGCCCCAGCCAAGCCTTGCATTGCACTGCCCATCACTTGCCACCCACAATGGTACCTTGCACCATTCTCAAGATGCAGTTGCCGAAGAAGGGGAAAACAGAAAAGAAAATATTAAATATATAAGTATATATCCAAAAGCAAGATATAAAGGGGGGGGGGAATATAGTTAGGATAGATTAGCGAAGGTAAGGGAATAAGAAGTGATATCAAATTATATTTGGGTTTGCGGAGATACCATCCCAAGGAAACATAGACTGAGATCTGAAAGAGACACCTACAATAATAGAAAAGAAAGAGAGAAAGGAGGAGAAAATGAAAGGAAGATGGGGGAAAGAAGAAAGAGGTGAGGTGAGGAGGATGGAAGGAAGAGAATGAGAGAGGGGAGGAAGAGGAAGAGTAGGAGTAAGAGAAAGGGAAGGGAAGAAGGAAGGGGAAGGAGAGGAAGAAGGAAGAAAGTAGAGAAGGGAAAGAGGGAGAAAAGAAAGGGAAAATAAGGTGGTGTTACAACAGGAGGAAGGGATGGTAAATAAAGCAACCCAAACTCTATATTATAACCTATTAAATGAAATAATAAATGTATAAGAATGATAAATGTAAAGAAGAATAACAATTATGTGAATGTATACTTAAAATGGTATGTAAGAGAATAAAAAAAAATTCTGGGGGGAAAAAAGATGCAGTTGTTCCTGCTATCCAGTGCTCGAGGTGTTTCCTTCTGTGGACACATTCACACGACCCATCTGAAGCAGCTACCAGTTGCATCAAGCCTTCCTTTCTGGAACCTATTCATGTAGGCTTCTGAAGCCTGCAAAACCCTGGCACACTGTAGAAACCCAGGACAACTTTGAAAGACTTCAGAGACTCCACAAGAGTTCACACACAGCTTCCAAATGTTTCCCAAGTTGTGTAGGGCTTCTGAAGTCCCCCAAAAGGCAAATCCTACTGTGGAAGTCTTTGGAACCCTGGTCTGACTGAGTCCCAAGACTTCCCAACTTTCATGAGGCCTCCAAAACCACTTGAAATTCCGTGAGACCTCCAAAGCCTTCCAAAGTTGAATCACATTGTCCTGAAGTTCTGCACAAACAGGTTCCGAAAAAGAAGACCTGACGTGACCAAGCTGCCTTGGAGATGTTGTAGACACTTCACCACAGCAGCAGAAAAACAACTGAAAATAAGCAGCATATGGTAGATCCTCAAGAGGACTGCGCAGTGGAGCAATTGCACCATTACTCAACTCTTGTGTACCTTAAGAATTGAGGTCTCCAACCCCCGGTCCGTGGACCAGGACTGGTCCGCAGCATGCCAGAAACAGGCCACACAAACGAGAACCCAATCCATGGAACGTAGGCAGTACATGAAACCAAGCCCCCTCCGGTCCACAGAAAAACTCTCTCCATGGACCTGGTCTCTGGTGCCCTAAAAGCTGGGGACCACTGCTTTAGAGAATGATGCAAGGTGATATTTGTGAGTGGCAGTGGCAGAAATAGGGTACCTGTGCAGATACCTGTGCCTGAAAGAGCTGAAAGCTACTTTAGGCTCAGTGGTATGGTTAAGTACCACTTTATAGAGTAGGGGTGTCAAACTCGTGGCCAGTGAGTCAGATGCATCATACGCTGGCCACACCTACCCTTGTTTTAACGAAGGGGGGGGAGTCACAATACCTCACGTGACAACAACGTGACACCGCAAGTTTGATGTCTCTATTTATAGAGTAACCAAGCCGGAGATGGAGATAGGTAAGGGAGTTGTAGCACCCCACCATGATTATGGTGGGCGCATGCTGCCAGTGCCCAAATTTTGATCATGTGACTGTTACAATGCTACAATGGCTGTAACCTCGGGCAGCAGTCATAGCTGCTTTCGCTCAGCACCGTTATAATTTCAAATGGTTGCTGAACGAACGATTGTAAGTTGAGGACTACATGTGATCCTACTGACATCTTTGTAAATTTTAATTTCATACAAAAAAAAATGATTATTGTTTGGAATGAAGTTAAAAAGCTGCTTTTCCAAAATACTTTGGATCGGAGGAAAAAGACAGAATAGCTTTGAATGATTTGGATTTTTAGACTTTTGCATACTCTTTTATCAGCCAAACAATCTCGAGTCATTTTGTCTTCTTATTTATATTCCCCACTTCTATTTTTTCATATGCCTAGCAGTTCTTTCTTTTTCTTTAGATTCTGCTAGAACAATGTTGCCTTTAGCAATATAAACATTAATCTTTGTAATTTTACAGTGTAGAGTTATTTAAAAGGAGAGAAATACGAATCTCTTCTGTAGAATTTCGTCTTTGTGTTTTTTGTGAGTCTGGCACCAAGCATTTTTTATGTTGCCACATCCAGGCAATTTTTCCAAATATTTTTCTCATAGCCGCAAACATTGTGAAACAATGGTTATATTTTAAGAATAGTTTCCTTTGTTTAAAATTCCACAAATTGCAAAACACAGAATATTTTTTTAAAAAATTTAAAATAAATATTTCAAAAATAACAATTTTAGCTGTATTTAAGTGAAGCCGTTCCTTAATATTTAGTTCAAAAGTTGATTCCACATTAACTCTTAAAATTGAAGAAATCTGGATGGTTTCATCAATGGCCATTTAGAAGTGACACTTCATGGAAAGTCTGACATCTTACGACCTATCATCATGGCCTAACATTTGGTAAATCAGGGTTCCCAGACCAGTGGTTTTCTTATGATATTGAGTAAGAAAACGGCATGGATATCTTTCAACTTTTCTAGTTCATCCTGCTCACTCCCAGAATTATAATGAGTGACAGTGTTTCTTAACAATTAAAATTGGGATCTATATAAAATTTATAAAAGGACTCAAATAGGTTGAAAAGATTTTTTGCTATCAGAGTTGAAGTCATTTCTTTTGTAACTGAGATGCTTTTTAGATTGAATATCAGAATCTGATTTAAAATTCTCATCCATCATGGGCTTATGACTGTGATGGCGAACCTATGGCCTGCGTGCCACAGGTGGTATGTGGAGCCATCTCTGAGGGCATGCAAGCCGGTACCCAAAATCAGCTGCAGCAAGCATGCGCGCGCCAGCCAGCTGATTTTCAGCCTTTGAAGGGCCAGGGGAGGCCATTTTCACCCTCCCCAGGCTTCAGGAAAGCCTCCAAAGCCTAGGGCCTGCAGGGCCTACAGGAAGTTTGGAAACAGGCTGTTTCCGGCCTCCCGGGGGGCGGCGCAGGCTGTTTTCCCTCTCCGCAAGCTTTAATGGGGTCATGCACACATGCACAGGGGTCGGGGCAGCAAGCGGGTCATGCGCAGATGTGCAGGGTGTGGGGCGGGATTGAATTATGGGGTGGCGTGCGTGCTTTTGACACCCGAGCCAAAAAAAGATTAGCCATCACTGGGTTATGACAGTTGGCAAAAGAAACTGACTTCATCCTTCCTGTGCTTACAAATTTATCCTAAGCATAGATGAGATTGCGCTATGCTTAGAATATTTAAATTTCTGTGTGGGTTGCTAAGTTTTAAGAAATGATTATCTTAGTCTGGGTGTTCTGTAAATGATGGTTATAGAGATTGGGCAAGACACAGATCAGTTTGCCTGTATAGATGATGGATTTTGTTCAATTTACTAGTTGTTATTAAGAAAGAGAAGGAGTCCCTCCTTGGCGGATTTTTGTAAGGCTAACAGAAAAATACCAATATATGAGATTCTAGGACATTTTCTGGTTACACATTGCATTATACAACCTGCCGTTTGTTTCTTCGTTCCAGTTTCAAAGCAGCACAATGCCTTGATAAGTGAATGGTTCTGGTACAAATAAGGGGGGGGGGGGAATGCCCATAAACATATTTTTAAAAAGAACCTGGCTGACCCTGAATCATCCAGGTGAATCAAGGGAGAAGGTTAAATGAGTTAATAATAATAATAAAACCAAAGGAATCCTTTATACTAGATCAGGGGTATCAAACTCAAGGCCCAGAGGCCAGATGCAGCCCGGGGGGGATGGGGTGCTTAGATCCGGTCCATGGGGCCACTCTGGAAACAGCAAAGGACTGTCCAACTGCCAGTGAAAACAGAACTTGGGAGGGTTGCATGAGGCCCTCCCAGGCTCTGTTTTTGGCCATGATGGTCTTCTGCCAAACTCTGCCAGAAAAAACAGCTTTGGGGTGGGGGGCTGCGCTCAGTCCCCTTCAAGCTTCGTAGAGGGCTCAGGAGCCCGTTTTCGCTGGCAGAACGCTCAGGCCATCACAGACGTCCCCGACACAAGTGATGTCAAGCTGGCCATGCCCACTCTGGGCACTCCCACCCCGCCCCTGAGGTCAAACACAACCCTGATGCGGTCCTCAATGAAATCAAATTTGACACCCGTGTACTAGATGTATACTAGATACTGGTGTGCTAGACCCCAGCGTTTAAAAATACTTGTGTAGGAGAAGTCTTTTGAGAAGGCTGATCAGAACACACAAATCAAATTGGGTAATGGCTTTGTGTGTGTCTTAGCTTGAGGAGGTCATTGAATCAATTTTCCATTTTAAGGATTTTGCTTTTATGTAACTTACTTATTTCTGGAAATCTTCTAATTTTGGGAACATTCACTTGGAAAATATACAGCAACATGGCCAGTTCCAGGCCAGACTGTTTATGGGGAAGCCAACTCCTCTAGTACCTAACCTAGAAGAATTATGACATATAAAAACCAAAGTGGTGGTCCTACTGAAATGTTGGCACTTCCTTTGATTGTACACCCCTAGCAGATATCTGACGATTTTCTGAAAATGGACAAATAGCTTTTGATAGTTTGCAGGGAAGAGGTATCTCTCTTACTAAATATCTCACAATTGGAATCTAAGTAACTCTTCAACCTAAATTTCTCCATCTTAAAATGTATTTCTTCCCTAAAAAGCAATAGAATAGAACAGAACAGAACAGAACAGAACAGAATAGAATAGAATAGAATAGAATAGAATAGAATAGTTTATTGGCCAAGTGTATTGGACACACAAGGAATTTGTCTTTGGTGCATATAATCTCAGTGTACGTAAAGTAAAGTAAAATAGAATACATTCATCAAGAATCTTAAGATACAACACTTCGTGATAGTCCTAGGTTACTAATAAGCAATCAAATTATACTAGGAAACAAATAAAACAATATAAATGTTAAAGATACGAGCAACATGGTTATAGTCGTAAGTGGAAAGAGTTAGGTGCTAGGGAAGGAAGACAAGAATAATAGTAATACAGTCTTAGTAAATTATTGACAGTGTTGTGCGATTAGTTGTTTAGCAGAGTGATGGCATTTGGGGAAAAACTCTTTGTGTCTAGCTGTTTTGGTGGGCAGTGCTCTATAGCGTCATTTTGAGGGTAGAAGTTGAAACAATTTATATCCAGGATGTGAGGGGTCTGTAGTTATTTTCGCAGCCTCTTTTTGACCTGTACAGTATACAGGTCTTCGATGGAAGAATATGGTCTTGCATTGCATTAGATATGTAATATCTAATATTAATTAATAATATGCAAATAATAATATATTAATTAATAATATACAATTTGGTCTTGCATTGCATTAGATCTTAATTCCTAAATTTGATACACAAAGAAAGTGATTTGGGAAGTGACAGGTGTCTCTTTGTTCCCTTTTAAAAGGCCTGTTCTTTAGAAAGATTATACTTTAGGACAATGAGAAATGAAACAAAAATTATTACCTGGAAAACTGTATCTGCTTGATAAATTTAATTCTACCTGGGGGAGATACAACAAATGGGGAAGTAGCTAGGATAGGGTTCAGTTCACATGTATCTCATTAACTTTGACTTACGTGTCTTTATTGCTCTAATTTATTAGTCACTGTAGCTAAGTTAAAATATACTAAATGTATATAATGATGTTTCTGAGTATTCCATTGCCGGACTGCTACACTTCGTTTTAATTTGATTTCTTGATAACTTAAAGCAGACTTCTTTATCTTGAAACCATGAATATAGTAACTTCACATAGAACTTCATATGCAAGTGCTGTATTATTGAAATTCAGGTAGTTTGTTCACACATGGGTTTCTGCTATAAATAAAGTTTGGTAAGAAATGAAGGCCATTGTAGTAAGGACCCATAGCCTAAGTATCAAGGGGGCCTGAAACCTCAAATTAATTTAGATTAATAATATTTTTGACCACACACACATTTTGTCTTGTCTATGGCCACTTTTGGAGTTGGACATTCGGAGCAGATAACTTCTATTTAAAGTTTCAATTCAAATTGGTAATTTAAGAATGCAAAGAAGGAATCCTCATCACGAAAGTAACCAGTGTGCCTTGGCTTCTCTTTATTTCTTTTCCTATATGTGATGTACCTGTGTTTCCACAAAAATAAGACCGGGTCTTACTTTGTTTTGGACCGAAAATAAGCACTAGGGCTTATTTTTGGGAGTGTTGCCCATGTATGGGAGGCCCACTTCTTCTGTTTGCTTGTGGCGGGGCAGAAGGCCACATGGCGCGCTAGTACTGCCACCACGAGGCAGAGAGTGGAGCTGCCCCCCCCATAGCTTACCTCAGGGCTCCCACAGCCAGGCCACCCACACCCCAACACCTGCCTTAACTTGCGGCTGTGGCACCAACAAACCACTCAGCCTCCTGCTCCGCTACGTCCATAAGCAATCAGAAGTCCATGGGCTCCTGCTACACATGGCTGCTACTGCTGCCGCCGCTGCAAGTCAAGTGGGGCATGGATGGCCTGGCTGCAGGAGCTCTAAGGTAAACCGCTGCAGGTTGCATGGGACACATCCACCACCTCCTGGCTCGCCTCATGGCTGTGGCACCCTGAGCAACCAGACGGAACAGGCGGCCGGGCAGCTACACAGGCTCTTAAGTAGGGTTTATTTTGGGTAGGGCTTATATTAGGTGCATGTGTAAAAACACGCTAGGGCTTATTTTTGGGGTAGGGCTTATTTTCAGGGAAACAAGAGTTTTTCATTTCTGTCTTTCCCCATGCTGTCCAAGAGTTGCTAGATGTAGTATGCAAATGCAAAAGGGGAAGCATGCCATTGTTCTGGCTGAGGAGCACCATAGTGGATCCGAATAAATCCCTTCATAGGAAGGGCTGGAATAGCATGGATGCACATTCCTTTACTTATCATACATTTTCCTCTCTATCCGGATGTAAAGGCGTCTGTGCAGAGGAAGGGTGAAAGAGAATATGACAGCATATCACAGAGGCATATTGGTGTGCTGGTTATTTAGCATAGCTTTGTAAGCTTTGAAAGTCGGATCTTAGATAAATTAACAGATAATCCATCTGTTATGGATAGAAAAAATGCACTCAAGCCAGGAATGCCATCTATTCCAAATTTGATAGTACTCCGTTTCTTCCTGGCTTGAGAGTAAGCGTAAAACGTAAGGTACAAAGAGTAAAAGTATAATACATAGAGTGTATTTAAATAAGCACATAACTTAGGATAATGATATAGAGATAGATTTTTTTTGTAAATAAGATTGTTAAGAAAGATATGGATACCAATATGGAAAAGCCGTTATAGGTGTAAATTTGTGTTTTTGTCTTTTAAATGTTGGAAAATTCAATAAATGCTATTTTTAAAAAATAAAAAAATGCAATTAGATTAAAATACAGAGATTAATATACTCTAAATGTTTGATGGAGGCCTTGAAGTTACAGATAGGAATTTAAATGAATATCCTGTTGAGCTCCAAAGGAGTTTAAATACAGAAGAAAAGATATCCTTCTTTCTTCCTTTCCTTGAACTCTTTGATGATGATGAAAATAGATTTACTTGAAAAATATATCCAGTTGCCCTCATGTGCGCTCTGGTATCTTTTTGCTGTATATGGTAACTTGACAGATACCCAATTCTTTTGCTCTTTTCTTCCCTTAAACCATGATCCATTAATCTCCAATGCACCGAATTACATTAGAAAGCAAACCGCTATAGAAAGTAGCTGATTTTTTCTTTTAAAAACCATCATGTTGCATATTGATAACATTTCCACGATTACTTAAGCCTAATATGAAGATTAACCCTGGAAGGAAACGCAGAGGGAATGCAGCCACAGGAACTCAAAATGTTCTCTGTTTTGGTAATGAACGCCTTGCAAAACTAGTTCCAATATTATTGGTGTGTGAGGTCTACTGCAAATGTTGACAGAAGGACTCCTGCCAACCTCAATAGGCATAGCGTGTGCCATAAATCAAAAGTTTCATGTGAAGCCAATTGTTCGGCTATATTTCAGCCTTTCCTCCCTTTAAATGCCCTCAGTATCTAGTTTCATGCCTAGGAGTTTAGCTTTACTAGCATGGCTGATCCCACATTTCATGTATCTTTCTGAATAAATTCACATGTTTAAATGCTTTTGGCCGTACAGATAGTTCTCACCTTAGAACCATTCATTTGGTGTCTGTTCAAAGTTTATTTTTATTTTATTTATTTAGTTTTTTCACTCATTTACAAGATAACAGGAATAAGAATAAACATGAATAAGAACACAGGAAATGGGGACAAATAAATGGGGACAGTAGGACATTAGACACCATGGTGCGCTTATGCATGCCCCAACTTACCAGCACTACTTATCAGTTGTAATGGTACTGAAAAAAAGTGACCTATGACTCTTTTTCACAGTTATAACCATTGCAGCATTCCCATCATCAGATCAAAATTCTGACCCTTGGCAACTGACTCATATTTATGACGGTTTCAGAGTCCTGGGTCGTGATCACTTCTTTCAAGCCTAAAGCAAACAAACTCAATGGGAAAGCCACATTCAATTAACAACCATGTTATTCATTTAACAACTGCAGGGATTCAAGTTAACAACTGTGTCAAGACAGGTCACAAAATGGGACAAAAACTCACTTAACTGTCTCACTTAGCAACAGTATTTTGGGGCTCAATTGTGGTGATAAGTCAAGGACTATCTGTATTTAGGAAAGATCCAAACAGAGCAAGCCAAACACTGTAATTATTATAACGTATACTTTGAGGATGCTTTCATACAGTTACTTCTTTTGGAATATTTTCAAGCAGATTTACTAAACCAGACCAATGTTTTAATAGTGAAAATATAGAATTTCCAAAGTGACTTAACCTGTATGCAAACTTAGAACTATATCCAAGAAAAACTTGTCCTTTCCCAAAATGTAAACTTATTTTCCCCCCTCAATTGCTTCAGTTTTCACTTTTTGTAAACCAGTAGATTTTACCATTTATGTATATGATACACATAATATTTTCTTGCTTTAAGGCTTGTTAACGTTCATATTTGCTGAATTGAAATTTTCATCAGATAAATAATGGATATTAAATGCAATCTATAAAATATATTCTGGATGCACGAATAGCCAGAACCAATCTTTGAGGTGGAATAAATGAACAAGGGGACACGGTGGCTCAGTGGCTAAGATGCTGAGCTTGTTGATCAGAAGGTTGGCAGTTCAGCAGTTCGAATCCCCAGTGCGGCATAACAGAGTGAGCTCCCATTACTTGTCCCAGCTTCTGCCCACCTAGCAATTCGAAAGCATGTAAAAAATGCAAGTAGAAAAATAATAACCACCTTTGGTGGGAAGGTAACAGCGTTCCGTACGCCTTCGGCATTTAGTCATGCCGGCCACATGACCACAGAGACGTCTTCAGACAGCGCTGGCTCTTCGGCTTAGAAATGGAGATGAGCACTGCCCCTAGAGCCGGAAGCAACTAGCACACAGGTGTGGGGGAACCTTTACCTAAATAAACGGGAAGCCCCTCAAATGTTATATGTTTGGTTTGACCTTCCTTATTTTAAAGAAAGTGTAATATGAACACGTGGACTGGGAGACGATTATATTCATAATCTAAACTCTAAACTTTGTTTTATACACCGTGAAAACGAATCTTCTGGACTTTGAAGAAATGCCACTATATTTATTGTCAAAAACAATCAGAATGTGTTTCCACATGATCATGTCTTAGCATTAACTTTAAGCTCAGAATTCGGGGTCTTGTTAATACAAGTAGAAAGACACCAACTTTAAATGAGATCTTAATAAATTGCAGTTAATCTCTGAAACGTAGTTTGCGTATGGATGGCATGCAAAATATGGATTAGGGCCGTGATGGCGGACCTATGGCACCCGTGCCACAGATGGCTCGCAGAACCATTTGTCAGGGCACGTGAGGCGCTGCCCTGTCAGCTGGCCAGCGCGCATGCGTTCCTCCGGACGGTCCCTGAAGCCTCCGGAGGGCCTCCGGGGGGGCTGGGGAGGCTCTTTTCGCCCTCCCCAGGCTCCTATAAAGCCTCTGGAGCCTGGGGAGGGCGAAAAAAGCATGTAAAATGGGGGAGGTTGCGCGTTGTGCGTGCATGCGCACTGGGGGGATTTATTTACTTATTTATTTATTTATTAAATTTATAGACTGCCCCCTCTCCCCGAAGGGATTGCACGTTGCATTATGGGTGCGGCACGCCCACACACGACTCCCCTGCGCTCCCCCCCTTGTGGCACGCGAGCCAAAAAAGGTTCGCCCTTGCTGGATTAGGGTGTCCTATGAGATTTGCAGCAGTGTGCGCCAAATTGAGGACGAACAGTGAAGGCCCAGTCTTTCTGCTTATAATTAAAAGTAATTTTCTTTGTATTTATCTAAAGGAACATTTTCATTGAATCCTTGTGCTTGTTTGGGGATTGTGCTAAACTAATATATTTTTTCTTCAAACAGTGATTCTTTGGAACCCACACAATTCACCAGTTATGCTGCTGCTGCTGTAAGAAGCATGCCTGAAAACCCAGAAAATGGTGCCAGTAGGCCTATTTCAGCTGAGTCTGGAGCAGGATTCAAATCCACAGGACCTCAATATGCTGAGAAAAAACCAGGCTGGGAGTCTTCTAAACAACCAGGTAAATCATTGAAGGTTTTGGTTTGGTTCCTGATTTTGAATTCAAATGTTTTGTATACAGCAGGGGTGCCCAAACTTGGCGACTTTAAGACTTGTGGACTTCAACTCCCAGAATTCCCCAGCCACCTGGCTGGGGAATTCTGGGAGTTGAAGTCCACAAGTCTTAAAGTCGCCAAGTTTGGACACCCCTGGTATACAGATATTGATGATACCTGATCAAATTTGATACCAAGTCCAGATTTGTGCTTTACTTTGGTTGAAAGTTTAATTTTCAAATGCAGTACGAAACTATACAAAACAGAAAAGCGTATCAAAGTTAATAAAGTGCACTTTCACAACTGGATCCCCTGCAAAGTAGAATTGTTCTGAAGAATGAAGACTGCCATTTTAACACAAAAAGCATAGAATGGAGGTTGGTTTTGCTGATTATGGAATTTATTCATATATTGATGTTGGTATTACCGTATTTTTCAGAGTATAAGATGCACCTCCCCCCCAAAAAAAGAGCGTGGAAATATTGGTGCATCTTACACACTGAATGCAGCCATTTTTGACCTCCCGAAGCCCCGCCCCCGCATCCCATTTTTGTGAAAAACGGGCCATTGTTCACAAAAACGGAGGCTTTTTTGCCTTCCCTCAGCCCTGCTGAAGCCTGCAGAGAACTGCTGGGGGCTGAGGGAAGGCAAAAACTTACTTATCTCTTTAAAATCTTGGTGCGTCTTATACACCAGTGCGTCTTATAGTCCGAAAAATACGGTATGTAGCATATGACACAAAAAATACACCTTATGTCTCCATACATCCCACTGCACATATACTTATAGTTAGGACAGAGCAGACATTCAGGGCTGTCCTCATGTGTGTCCACCATGACCCAGATATTGAATGTCCATAAGTACAACTATAGGTTGGGTCAATTTATATAGACGTAAGAATGTGGCTCAGTGGTTAAGGGGCACGGTGGCTCAGTGGCTAAGACACTGAGCTTGACGATCAGAAAGGTTGGCAGTTCGGTGGTTCGAATCCCTAGTGTCGCATAATGCAGTGAGCTCCCGTTACTAGTCCCAGGTTCTGCCAACCTAGCGGTTCGAAAGCATGTAAAAAATGCAAGTAGAAAAATAGGAACCACCTTTGGTGGGAAGGTAACAGCATTCCGTGCCCCTTTGGCGTTTAGTTATGCTGGCCACATGACCATGGAGACATCTTTGGACAGCGCTGGCTCTTCAGCTTTGAAACTGACATGAACACCATCCCCTAGAGTTGGGAACGACTAGCACATATGTGCGAGTGGAACCTTTACCTATAAGAATGTGAAATCTTAGTTTGTATTGCCTTGAGTTTAATAATGGAAGAAAAGTGAGCTTTCTTCTGCAAGGAAGATGGGTTAGAAACTCAGTAAATAATAATATATAGAACAAGAAGAATGAGGAACAAATCCGTTGCCTATGGCATGGATATGATACGTTGGCCTAGACCGCATGTTGAATTGCTCTTAAACTTGATATGTTTTAAAGAATTGTTTTGCATAGATAGGGGTCTTTCCCTCTAGGGGAAGTTTTTCCAGGGAGAACTGGGTTTTCTGGAGAAATAAGTTAGAGTAGAAGAATTTCCTTCTCTGTCCATCTTTTCATCTTTTTATATTTTATTTGTTTTATCTCTGTGGAACCAAGGAGAGCTGAAGTGTGATCATAACCATAGTCACAGAGGAACCACTTCACTTAACAACTAATTTGACAGTCCCAATTGTGGTTGCTAAACAAGAACTAACTCTATGCTGTACTCACTTAGAAATATTCAGAATTGAATAGGGATACATATAGCTTTATCATTGTTATCAAGGGCTTAAATGAACACATTTGCCAGGAGTGTCTGTCACCAGTTTGGTTGCTCCCCATAGCTGGTTCTTTCCCATAGCTGGTATAGTCACAGGACTGTCCTGTTCATGTACTAGTAATGTAAACTCAAGTAATCATAATGTGCTTTGCTGCTGCTAACCCTGAATAATTGGTTCGGGGGCGTGGCAGGCCTGAGTCGCTTCCGGTTCCAGGTAGCCAAGTTACTACTGGTTCGGCTGAACTGCTCCGAACCCACCTCTGACCCTAAGTAAACATAATTTCAATTTGTAACTTTTCCAGTAGCAATCATTTAACCACCGCAGTGATTCACTTAACAAGTGCAGTAAAAGTTGGCATATAATCAGGTCCAGTTATGCTTTATGATGACTTGCTTTATGACTGCACCAGTTTACTATGGAAAATCTGGTCCAAATTGTGTTTGTAAGTCAAGGACCACCTGCTTAGCTTAACAGCCTATAGTTTTCTTTCCTTATTAGATTTCAGCAGCACAATCCGTTTTCACTTGGAAATTTCCCACCGAGTTAATGAAGTCAACCCTTTCAATAAGTTTGTTTGTTGCTGTGTTATTGCAGCCTAAGGAAAAACAAAAGGAAGATTTGAAAACTTGCTAATATGCTTGTTTTAGACTTGCCAAATTGCTGTGTGCATAATTGTTATGTTCTACCTACAGATGATCATAAGGGGGGGAAAAACAATAATTGCAAGCTTGATTTTTAGTGTAACGGTGCCATATTTATTTATTTAATCTAATTCTAGACTGCAGTCTAATGTTGAAGCACTTGTCAAGTTCATGGAGCTCAACTGAATGAAAGAAAAATGATTAAAACACAACAGCATGAAATTATTGTTGCTTAAAACCTTCACTGGAGACTGTACTGAATGAAAGTTCAGGGTGAAAAATCTATTCATACCTAACATTCACACAGCGAAGGTCTCTGTAAGTCTAAAATTTTGAAACAGAAGCCTACCAAAGGAGAGAATGTTCACACCACTGAAAAATCAAACTTAAGAGGAGTTGTTCCTAGATAGTGCTCTTACTACCGACAGCAAAGGCAGCAGGACTAATATGAGGATTAGCGTCTTTTAAAAAATCCAGCAAGTTTTTTTTAAAAACACAATACTGGTTGTCTTATATGCCAGACTGGTTACCTTATTTGCAAATGGCTTAGTAGCTAATGGCAAAAGTGTAATAGTTATGTGTAAAAGGATGTCCTACTGAGAATGCCACATTCTGTAGGTGCCGCCATCTTGTTTTTGCCTTCTGCGCATGCGCAAAGCAATTTTTGTTGCACTCTTCATGTGGGCACGAAGTGCGTCCCTGAGCGAACCAGCAGTAGTGGCAGCCTGAACCCACCCCTGTTTAGGGTGCTCTAACCAGTCATAAATGTGAAGTGGTTGAGAAGTGCCCAAATTGTGATCATGTGACTGAGAGAGAGTAATAAGTGTGATGAGAGTCGTAAACCTCTTTTTCCAGGACCACTGCAACATTGAACCATTGTTAAGCCAATAGTTGTAAGCTGAAGATTACCTTTAGTAAATATATTTCCAATCGAAGATTTCAATTCATTTCCATAGTAAAATCATAAATTAAATGTACTGAATTGATTTTTAGGATGCTAATAGTGCTTGACTTTTGTTTTAAGTACTTTCAGCTATATATAAACTGAATATAATAAAAGTTCTTCAAACTTTCTAAATTTAGTTCAGAGCTTTATTTTAGAGTATTGGGGGGGGGGGTGGCTGGGACAATTTATTATGTGGACTGCAGATTCTTCACTCTTATAAAAATTGTCAGAATTTATGCAGATTTATTTTCCTGATGTGCTTCTCATCTAAGACTCTAGAGAATGTTTTCACCCATGATTGTACATTTTCAAATGGAGTGATGGCAAAACTAAGAAGGGAGCAATAAAGACAAGGAAGAAGAGATTTCTCTAGAAAGTTGACAACATCTTCATGTCTGTTTAGTTGTTCTGTTTTCGCACAAAGGACTTTTTGCAAATCTTCAAGGGATGGTTCTGGGGTTGGGCAGTGTGGAGTCATTCACTGGGGTTTTAAAGTCAGGGTCTGCTGACTTTAAAACTGTAGTTGGCTTGTTTTTAACATACACAGAAGAGGTATTTTCAGTATAAAATACCTCTTTGCCATCAAACATTTTGTAAGATAAGCACTGTGGTTTTTTTTGTTTTCTCCACTGATTTTTAAAAGATTTTCTACTCTGAGGAGAAAGATTAAACCAATGCACCCATCCCTTCCCCTCAAAAGTCCCCTTTTGTAGAGGGCAAAACTTGGCAGAGAACTCTCTGTGTTTCATACTAAAAGAAGAAAGACCTTCCCAGTTATTTTTTAAAAATACTAATTTACTCTTTCCGGGTATTTTTAATCTGTTTAGAATTGTTCTAGTTGAAAGAGGGTCAGTTAAGGTTTTGAACTGGCACAGGCAAAGCCCAAGTTCTAGTTTACCTCAGACATTAGGTATTAGGTATTATTTGGACCTTACAAGGGACGTGGTGGCTCAGCGGCTAAAACGCTGAGCTTGACGATCAGAAAAGTTGGCAGTTTGGCAGTTCGAATGCCTAGTTCCGCGTAATGGAGTGAGCTCCCGTTACATGTCCCAGCTTATAAGTAGAAAAATAGGAACCACCTTTGGTGGGAAGGTAACAGCATTCTGTGCACCTTCGGTTTTTAGTCATGCTGGCCACATGACCATGGAGACGTCTTTGGATAGCACTGGCTTTTCGCTTTGAAACAGAGATGAGCTCCGCCTGCTAGAGTCGGGAACGACTAGCACATATGTGCGAGGGAAGCCTTTACCTTTACCTTATTGTTTGTTTGTTTTGTTTGTTTTTATTGGATTTATATGCCGCCTTTCTCCCAAAGGACTCAGGGCGGCGTACAACATTAAAAAACACACATCCCAAAAGTTAAAAAGAAATTAAATACATATCCCCCCCCCAAAAAAAATCGAATTTATAAGACAATACATTTTAAAATGAGTTAAAATTAACAGGCCAGGCCGGCTTGCTGGAAAAGCCAACTTTTTAGGGCGCGTCGGAAGGACCAGAGGTCAGGGATTATGCAAAGCTCTGGGGGCAGCTCATTATTTGGACCAGTCAATCTGTCAAACTAAACCAACCTCAGAAAGAGAATGTTATAGGGGGAAATGTAAGGTGTATGCCACGGGCAGAAAAACAGGTTCCAAGTCAATCAATCCGTCAATCAATCAATCTAATAAATAAAGCAATTAGACCACCACTTGTGGATGCATTTCTTTTTTGAAAAATGTCATTACATAGTGATAGGGGAAGGATTCATAATGATTTCTAGTTAGCAAAAAGGTATGTTTAATGTGGGAGGGAGTTTTAATTGTGGGGCCTGGTGGCCTACTATGGCTATGTTTGACAATATTTTTTGGGGGGAATTTGGAGGTGTGATACCTCAAAGTACCTTGAGGTGGCGATAAATCACTGCATTTGTAGTTCCTTGAATGGTTTTCTTTTTCTTTCTTTTTCCTCTTTCTAATGGCAAATGAAATGGGGGTTAACTTTGAGAGGACACCTTATATTTTGAGTGCACGGTGTTCTTTCGTTTATGGTACATTTAACAGAAAGGATCTTTAATGTTTAACCTGCAAGGTATTCTGGATGGCGGTAGAAGTAAGTGTGTAGCCCCATGTATTTTATAACACAAGGCAGGGCAATATTTCAAAGGTTTTTTTTTTTAAAAAAAGTTTCTCACGAATCTCATTGCTTGTAATTTATATTTATCTGCTGAAGTTCTTTCATTTGTTTTACTACTTTGTTTAATGGAATTAAACGATTCTGAAGCAATGAGATTTGTTTTGGAACGCTTGCCTTTTAAACTGAAAAAAATACTAATACAGGAGTGAAAAAGTATAAGAATGCTTGGGGCAGAAAATCTGCATTTTGCTGAATATTAAGAGTACAATATAGGCACGTGATTCTGCTTGCTTTCTTTTCCATCATTAGTTATTCATTTTTATTGCTTTAAAAGATGTTTTGGCTGAAGTGATGCTAAGTGATAACTACGTTTCTCCTCGAATTTACCAGAATTCGAAAATCTGATTATAACCAGAATTAAGTTTGGCCTCTATATAGCAGGCTGAAGTGATATGTGTTGCGGTGCTCTGAAACATGCATTTCTTTTTGGCAGGCTTTAGAAAAGATCATTTATTTATGTATTTATTTTGTGTAGCTACCCATCTCACAACGCTAAGCACCTTCAGTTCAGTTGAGTCCTAAGCTACAAATATTATCTTCTATCGATAAGCACTTTCTTATGTTGTCTCCAATGGTGGATGCAGGCGGTACGCCCCGGTATGGGTCTACCGGAGCCTGCCCGGAGCACCAGATACCGTTCCGGTACGGTGCTCTGGAGGGCCTTCCCGCTCGAGCTCCTTACTGGTCTTTTAAGTCTTCAGCACTTCTGTGCATGTGCACGGTGCGTACAGCGCCTGCACGATGCTACGCTGAGCAGCTGGAGCGTCACAGAGACTTGCGGAGGCGCTAAGATGCATGCGTGTGCTGCATGTGTGTGCATGCGCACTGCGTGTGTCCATGTGGACGCTGCCGGGCCCGTTCCAACCATACCAGTAGGAACGGGATCCGGAACCCACCACTGATTGTCTCCCAGGCACCAGATCTGCTGTAACATCCCGAGACACACATGTTTTTTATAAAGTGGACTTTTAAAGTTTCCTCTCTCTTGAGAAGCCACTGCCTTTCCATGCCACTGCAAACACGGGACAGTGCCTGGATCAATGCAAAGCAAGTATTTCAAAACTAAATAAAGAACCACAGCGCTTATTCAAGTCATAGCATTTTGTAATTGCCTTCCTGTTCCATTCACCAGATTTTAAGCTTCAGTCTCTTAGTTCAGAGGCCTCCAATGTTTTTTGCACCAGGGCCAGGGGTGGTTTTCACTTACCTTCCCTACTGGTTCACAAATGTGTATATGTGCACATGCATGCATGCACCCTGTCCACGCATGCGCCCAGCCTTCCGCACATGCGCTTTGCTCAAAAAATGTTCCTAAATAGGACAAAATAGAGCCAGGGCGGGTAAGCGGGCCCACCTGCAATTTCTTCTACTGGTTCGGGTTAACCGGTCCAAACCGGTAGAATACCACCTCTAACCAGGGCCCAGTTTCAGAGAGAACAATTTTTCTTTTTTTTAAAAAAAAAGAAAGTTTTTTTATTAAACACACATTAAAACATTGGACACAGTGTAACCATCCTGGCAACGTCTTTGCCTTACATACTAGAATATAAAGTTAAATATTATAACCACCATGCTTATTTACAATTGGTCTATTCAGTATTTACAAATATAAGGACATCGTATTTCCCTCCATGTTGCTTTGTTCTTGTCTTACACATTTTCACTGTTATGATTTCGTACATAATTCTAATCCCCATTCTATAAATCTTAGTCATTGCTTATTTGGGGTCTTGCCTTTTTTGGAGAACAATTTTTCCACGGATCAGTGGTGGCGGTGTGGGGGGGCGAATGGTTTTGCGCACTATCTAGATCCCACACATGTGCAGAAAAAACTTGCTTGCTTGCATGACCAGGTTGCTAGCAGGCCGCGAAACAGTATCAGGCCGTGGATGAGTATCAGGTCACGGCTGGCGCTGCGGACCCCTATCTTAGTACACTATTTTCCCAGTGTTTGAAAATTTTATACGTTGACCTTTATAATTAGCTCCCAATCTTGTGACTTATTTTATGTTTAAAAAAAAGAGGAGAAAACGTAAAAGGAGGAAAGGAAGCAACAAACACATAGACATATTGTATATTTACACCATTCAGACCAATCTTAAAATTGTTATTAACTATTTGGAATAAATACTGATCAGAATATTTATGGAGAACTAGTTCATAAAGAGTATGTGAAGAGATTTGTTTGTAAATTAATTTTGAATTTTCCAATATGGTAATAACCATATTGGTATGCAATTCGAGGGAGCTTAATTTCTAAACGATGCTAAATTTTGGAAAGGCCAAGTTAAAACTTAAGGTTGTACAAAGTGTTCTTAATACGTTTTAAGACCCTTGTTTGTTTATGTGGGATCTTCCAATCTCAGAGTTCTTGAAAATCTTCAATATCCAACTTGGCAGAACTTTAAACTGCTTATAAAAAAATACCGTAGACTTAAAACTATCCAAAACACATTCCAATAATGTGGGAATTCTACATGCTTCTTATATGCCTGGACCAATTAGTGAAATTAGAACAATGATTAGAGTTAACAAGTTGCTGCTTTGTAGTGTCAGTTGATGCAGCACTAAATGTGCTGCAGAGAAGTGAAGAGGGTGTAATTTGACACAAGGGTGGGCAACATCTTTGGGCACAATCACAACCATTTCGAAAGACTGGATGTTGCTCATATATCACAGGACTGCCAACATAATATAGCCCCAAAATGTAACATCAATTTATATGAATGCAAATGGATATGTTTTTTTCCCTCTATCTCATCCAATATGCTCTCTCTGATTCTACTTATCTTTATTCTTTTCATGGAAAACAGGAACATTTCCAAATAAAGTAATGGACTATCTCCTTTTTCTTAAATTTCCAAAATGTTTATAATTGATGCGAGGCTGAGCAGCATTTTTTAAAAATTAGGATGGCACCGTGGGGCTGGTATTTTATATATACCGTGTGCAATTTATTCAATAAACTTTTAAACAGTGGGCAGTTGAGAAGACCACGAATGCCAAGGGTAGCAAACTAGACCTCTTTGGCTAGAATTCTGTACTTCATGAAATTAGATTCATGGGATAAAAACCATACAACATTGGTGGATTGGATTTTGACTTGGTGTTTTACAAAGATTGTTTGCTGTATTCCATCATCATCATCATCATCAAATCTTTATTTGGTCATAGACCAACAGCATGTATTTGCCCTATTTTGAAACTGAACAGGACATTAATTTAAATAAAAATGTCCTGAAAGTTGAGTACATTTAAAGTTCAATAGCAACATCAGAGGAGTTTGTTCCTGACAAATAGACAGCCCAATATTAGCACTAAATTGTTTTGGCATACCACAGACTGTGACAGATTAATAAATGTGAATTCCAGTGTAGCCAAGCAAAGTGTTCGGAAACCACACCAAAGCTCTTCGTAAACATCACCTGTTGAAGCTGGGGCATTTCCTTGTGATATGAGATGCTAACCTTTTGCAAGCATCGTGGAACAGGATAGATGTACCTTTGTTTTCTTTTACCTATGTAAAATATGTAGGGATTTGGTGGCTCAATGGCTAAGATGCTGAGCTTATCAATCAGAAAGGTCAGCAGTTTGGCAGTTCGAACCCCTAGCACGTATAACAGAATGAGCTCCCATTACTTCTTCCAGCTTCTGCCAACTTAGCAGTTCTAAAGCATGTAAAAATGGAAGTAGAAAAATAGGGACCATTTGGTGGGAAGGTAACAGCATTCCGTGCACCCTCGGTGTTTAGTCATGCCGGCCACATGACCACGGACACGTCATCGGACAGCGCTGTCTCTTTGGCTTTGAAACGGAGATGAATACCACCTCCTAGAGTCAGGAACGACTAGCAGATGTGTGCGAGGGGAACCTTTACCTTTAACTATAATTATAGTTTGGATTACAATGGACACTTGGATTACACTGGATATACAAGCAGTTCGAAATAAGGAGGATATGATACATAAAGGAATAAGATGCCAACTTTTCCCCCTGTTCCTTGGATCCCCATATCATCTAACCAAGCTCTTTCCTCAGAAGGTTTGTAGAATTAGTTATGTCTGTCTGCCAGTCAACTCTATAATACTACCTTATCTTCTCAACCTTAAACCCACTGATGTGTTTTAATTTGTTTTGAAATTGTTATCAGGCTAATTGTTCTATTTCAGTATTAATGTGTTCCATGGTGATTTCCAGAAAAATAGCAAACTTTACTAATACAATTCATCAGTTATTTCTTTCATTTAAAATATTGGTAGCCCTCCCACAAATACTGTATATTGCATTATAGTTACAATATTGTGGAGGTAAGGCTCACAAAGTAAATTATTCAAGTCCTGAGCCATAAAAATATCTCCATGCATTGAACTTCAATACAGAATGATGATGCTGTAGAGCAGGAGTGTCAAACTGGGGGGCCCACGGGCCTGATGTGTCAAAAGCAGACCACACCCACCCCAGCTCCGCAAAGGGAGAAAAACATCATGAAACGTCACATGAGTTTGAAACCCGTGCTGTACAGTATTTGATTTCAACAGTTTTAAAAGTTAAGTTCCTCCTTTGTCTCCAATGTTTATTATGTGGCTTATTGCAAATAATTCTACAAGATGCAAACCACATGAATAACAGAGGCAATTATGTAGGCATTAGGGATATGCATCAACTTCAGATCCAAAGGCAAAAAAAGTTGTCTAGGGCTTGTGGAGGGCAATCATGACACTCACCATAAATTCTTAAACCAGTATATGATCCCTGGAAAAGGTGTGGCAATTTTAAGGAGTTGGAAAACATCCTACATTCTCACTCCATGCTATTCCAGAACACCTTTTCCCCCCTTCTGAGTGTAACAAGCATGAATTTAATGGGATGATATTCCCAATTTTCTTCCTTCTGAGACTGACTTTGGAAGGAACAAAGCAAATCCCTCAAATTTTACTGAATTTTGACTGACCCATAAATGCCGCGGATGAGAAAAATGACCTGACCCAACATCCAGCTCAGAACGTTCATTTTAATTAAGAAACTTTACAGTCCATTTAATCTGAGCTCTTTGGAGATGAAAGACTAGCTGCTCCAGCAGGAAACTAACCTCCTGAAATTGTAACCCGGCCTCTGATGCACCTGTTGTGATTTTTCATGGTGCACATTCTAGCTTTCCCAGACATTTTAAGAAATGATAACAGTATAATCCTTCCTGTTCTGCCTTTCATCGTAGGAGGATTTAAAGCTTTAATTATATTCCACAAATCTAGCAAAAAAAAAAAAAAGGCTTTGCTTTCTCTCATTGCCTAAGCCCATGCCTTTTAGGGAAATGTTCAGAGACTAAAATTTAGTTGGTGGAGTTTTTTTTTTGTGGGAAGGTGGGAATATTAATAGCATTTAAAACTCATCAATATTCATTTGGCCTAGAAATAAGAGCCAAGGAGTTATAGTCTATTAAGTAATAGGAACATCTATTTTCGCCCATCTGTTGTACAGTAGTATGATTGTGGTTATATAAACCACTGGACGACAGCACTTTATAATGAAATTCTGGCACTTATATGCCTAGAAGTATCTTTATTATTATTTATAGACTTCATATGATGCCTGATCTTACGTTTAAGTGAGTGTTAAATATTCAGTCTCAGTGGTTGCTATGGTCAGGAGAACATCTGTCAGAGAAGGGTTGGCTCAAGTAGTGGACTTTACTCTTGTCTTAAGATTTTAGTTCGTCATTAATGTTTAGCATTAGACTGTGCTATGAATAACACCTAGTGTGTTCCGAATATTCTCATGTTTCTCTAGAAAATAGAAGTATTTCCAGAAAAAATACTGTTCTTATAGAAGAATAATCACTCCATTTCAGTCCTCTGAAATAGAGTATTTTATTCCATTTTGGATGATAGCCATTATTAAAAAACCTTAGCAAATTAAAGTGTACCCATTAAAAAATCCCCTAAAATAATGAAGAGTCTGTTCCAAGTCTTACAAAGAGCAGAGGAGAAGATGAAAACAGCAAATCTTCATTATCTAAGGCAGTGGGTCTCAACCTTCCTAACGCCGCGACCCTTTAATACAGTTCCTCATGTTGTGGTAACCTCCAATCATAAAATTATTTTATGTTTTCCATATTTTTTCAAAAATATATGTTTTCCAATGGTCTTAGGCGACCCCTGTGAAAGGGGTGTTCGAGTCCCAAAGGGGTCCCGACCCACTGGTTGAGAACCACTGATCTAAAGGGTTAAAGCTTCCAATTGGTGTACGATAGAGAACATTACCCCAGTATTACTGCAGAAAATAAGTCAAGAACTTGGAGAGGAAAACTGCAGAATTACATATTTTGGCTAAACATGAACCTATGGTAAGGGTGCCAGGGGTGGAACACAGGGCCCTCTCTGACAGCACGCAAGCCATCGGCCCAGTTCAACTCCGCCACGCATGCACGTGCACCTCCCAACGGCCAGCTGGTCTTCGGGTCTCTGCCGTGCATGCGTGGGAGAATGGGGCGCATGCAAGGGGTTGCATATGCATGCGCCGGGGGTGAGGTGCCTTCATGGGGGGGGTGCACGCATTGCATTTTGACAGTTCGGGCGCATGCATGCTTTGGGCACTCAGTTCGGAAAAGGTTAGCCATCACTGCCATGGAAGATACCTTATGAGAGCCAACATGGTATATTGGTTAAGGTGCTGCGCCATGAACAGGATGAGTCGGGTTCTAGTTCTAAAAACACAAGGGTGATTTTGGGCTAGTTGCTTCCTCTCAGCCCTAAGCATATCTTGGAACAAGCCAACTGAAAAACACAAGCCAGTTTTTGTATCATTGATTACAAGATAAACACTTAAGAACATTAGGAGAAGTCAACTGGATGTCCCGCTCAACCTAATCTACCTCACAGTTTTGTTGTTGTGAGGAAAAAAGGGAGCAGGTATACTAATTTGGCAGGGGGGTGCTTTTAGTCTAATTAATAGTGTGTTATGTCTGTCATTGAAGACAGATCTAGACAGCTATGGTTGTTGAAGATTAGCTTCTGGTTTTAGGAAAGCGCTTGGGTGGCTAATAATACTAGAATGAACTGGAGAGTGTTACGTTGTTGTACTTTTGTTGTGTTTGTTGGTCTTAGAGAAGACAAGGAGAAGGACTCACTGTGGGGAAAAAAACATATTCTGTACAGTTTATCCCCCAGAGATCGAAGCAATGGATTATAAAGAGGTTCACCAGCCAGAGAGAAACAGCTGCCAGCCTGGACTAACAACCCAATTGCCAACCAGTGTGCTTAAGTCTTTCTGAAAGTATTAGTTTATTTTGTGCTCTACGGTGAAGCTAGTGTCTTCTATGGACATCGTTATCTTTTATATCCCAAACAACAGGTGGTGTTTTGGGTTTCTCTCAGCATAAGCTGCCCTTGAGATTCAAAAGTTGGACTATTCAAACAAATAGTCCAAGCAAAAAACCCCTCACATGCACACAACTGGCACAAATAAAACCAAAGTATTTATCGAAACACGTATCTTGGTGTATTTTGCAAAGAAAGTTTTAGTTAACTGAGGCAGCACTCTGTGCCCAACAGTTAAACAAATTGTAGGGTAGTCTCTAAATGTATTAAATAAACTATGAAGCTGTTGCAAAGGGTTCTAGGGTTAGTTGTAGGGTTCGATAATTAGTTTTAGGTTAATTGTCTTATGCTGGTTTAAAATTGTAAAGCCAGAATAGGTTGTAAGGTTCATCTTCCCATGAAGTATACGGGGTTGCTTGTATGTATTGCTGCTTGCATATATTTCAAATATTGTCCCCTTCAGTTTCTCAGTTAACCTACCTTAACAATGATCATTTTTTTCAGTGCTGTTGTAACATTCCTTTTTCATACTTATGACCATTGTAGCATCCCTATCAGAGATGGTATTCAGCCGGTTCTCTCTGGTTCAGGCGAACTGGTAGTAGCGGCTGTGGGAGGCTCGGCCCGCCCGCCCCAACGTAATGAGCAAGCACTGTGCATGCACAGAAGGTGCCCACTCACATTTGCGAACCAGCAGGGAAGGTAACTGAATCCCTATGGCCATGTGATCGAAACATGGACACTTGGCAACTGTATTGATGACGGCTGCAGTGTCCCAGGGTCATGTGATCACATTTTGCGATCTTCTGATAAGCAAAGGGGAAAACCAGATTCATTTAAAGTTGTATTACTAATTTAACAATTGCAGTGATTCACTTGGTAAGAAAGGTTGTAAAAATGCAGGCAAAACTCACTGAACTCTTACCTGTCTTGCTTAGCAATAGAAATGTTAGGCTCAAATTGTGGTTGTAAGTCAAGGACTAGCTGTATTGGTAACTTTCCACCCTTTCCATGTTAACGATAAAGACAAAGACGTGTTTTCCTTTAGGACAAAATATTTGACACCAGCTGTAATACATTATGAATTCACATTTTTATTTAATGCTCCACTTCCCAAGTGCAGTTCAGAAACCATTATTGACTTTCACGAAAATGATGTGCGATAACATGTTTTTATTTCTAACCTAATTGAGGGAACAAAATCACAGCAGAGAAAGTGTGACTTTTGTGGGCTATTAATGAGTCTCATGCTTCCCAAATCCAAAGTCTGTCTATCTCTGTCCATTGCCTCTGAATTGTTCATAATTCCAGATGCTGCAACAATCCAGCAATTGAACAGTGCTAATTAGTTTTCTGTATTAATGGAAATTGTACATTTTAATGGCAAGCATTGGGCCAGGAACAAGACAAAAAAGTTTTAAAAGGGATTGGAGGAATGCTGTGGGGATGCAGCTCATTAAAGTTTCAGTGTCATCCTCTGTAATCATTTCCAGCGTTTTATCTGGAATATGTGAAGAAAGTGAGGCCCCACAGGTTCTTTTACGTGTTTAATGTTACCTGAGTAGCAACACTGTGCTCCTATAAAAATGTAACTTGGATAAGTGCAACCTTTTAAAAGAGAACTTTTCAAACACAATGAAAATTCTCAGCAAATGCTTCAGATTGCTACCTGGGGTGTTATAATCAGGAAAAACCCATAATTATAAAGCTGCTTCAGTAATCTCAAGAATATTGCTCTGACAATTTTCCTGTTTGCTGGGAGTTGAAAATGAAGCGGTAAACTCTCAAAGGTAGTGCTCAAAAGTGCAATTTGTCAGAAACAACAGCACTCTTCAACATTCTTTTTCTTCGTCCCCTCTTATCTGGTGTTTATTTGTAGACCTGGAAAGCATTTGTAGTTCAAAATAAATTACTGTGATCACTGGGTCATAATGGAATGCCTCACAGACAGAAAAGAGCCAATTTTAAAGAATACGGTGTTTCTTGATAATGAAAAGCTGACCAATTATTTATTGTACCCATTTCTCTGGAAACCTTTCCTATTTCTTTTACTGTCGTTATTTACTTGTCAGGAGAAGGTTATCCTGATACCGCATCATAAATATCTACAGGTGTTTATCACACTTTGGTGAAGAAGGGGGAAAGAAAAGCATCGACTGTTGTCACTTTAGGGCTGAAAACATTTCAAAAGGTGCCAGCCTTATCTCTTAACTTCAACAGTTTGTCAGACTTTGAAGTTTAATCAGGCAGAAAACGTGTGTGACTAAACTGCCTTTTCAGTAAAATTGGCAAAGCAGGAGCAGATAAATACACTTTAATGAATTTGACTATAGGCAGAGTTAAAAGTATGCAAGATATTACGACAGAAAACAGAGCTGTTTTTGCATTATTTCTAAAGGAAAAGATGCAAAATAAGGGCCGTAGGTCAAAAACAAATAAGGGATAGTCTGGTAGAATAAGATAGGTGCTGCTTGTGTTGAACCTCTGTTCAGATATGGCTATAAAGTTAATGCTATTTACTACAAGTGCCTGTCAGAAAAAATTGAAAAGCAAATACACTCTTAAGAATTTAGGACACCTAATTGTAGGGTTGTAGGGGCACGGTGGCTTAATGGCTAAGACACTGAGCTTGTTGATCAGAAAGGTCGGCTGTTCAGCAGTTCGAATCCCTAGCACCTCCTAACAGAGTGAGCTCCTGGTACTTATCCCAGTTTCTGCCAACCTAGCAGTTGAAAAGCATGTAGAAATGCAAGTAGAAAAATAGGGATCACTTTGGCGGGAAGGTAACAGCTTTCCGTGTGCCTTTGGCGTTTAGTCATGTCGACCACATGACCACGGAGGCGTCTTCAGACAGCGCTGGCTTTGAAACGGACATTAGCACCGCCCACTAGAGTCGGGAATGACTAGCACATATGTGCGAGAGGAATCTTTATCTTTACCTTAATTAGTGCTATCTATTTCTTTGGACATGGGTGGCATGTGATGGGCCCGTGGTTAAGACGCTGAGCTTGTTGGCTGGAAAGTAGGTAGCTCACGTTCGAGACCCGAACACCACATGATGGGGTGAGTTCCCATCTTTGCTCTAACGCCTACCCACCTAGCAGTTCGAAAGTATGGAAATGCGAGTACTTTGGAGGGAAGTTAACAATACTCTGTGATTACCATGGAAATGTCTTCAGACAGCACGACTCAGTGGCCTTGAAACTGAGATAAGCTCCACCCCCTATTGTCGGCAACATCTAGCGGAGTAAAATCCACAGGGACTCCTTTACCTTAGCTTTACTTTATTTCTTTGGACTACCAGTAGCTCTATATGCAACAAGATATTTTTCCAGATCCTCTGTAGAGATGAGAAAATTTACACTTGGACTTCTTTTGCATACAAAGTATTTCTGCTTCTACTGATGTTCTTTACTTTGAATTATTTTTGCATTATGTTCATTTATTAACCTTCTTGTATGTTATGGTTATCTGCCAGTAATTCAGCATTTCAGACATGGTTGACTTTTACCCTGCTTTGTTGTTGTTGTTGTTGTTGTTGTTGTTGTTGAAATCCTTCGTTGCTTGTTCTTTAATTTCCCTTTTAGCTGCAATGTTGTGTGGATTTTTAAAAATCCACTGGCGTGTTCCCGAGGGTAAAAAGCACTATTTTCAAAGTACACCATCCTTATGCGAAAAATCTCTATGAAGGAATTTATTTTTGATGCGTATTTCAAATATTTCACCACTTGGATTTCTTTTTAGTGTGCTATAAAGTGTGGTTAGTTCTTTGTCTGCCAATGGGTACGTTTTCTTATTTGCTTCATGTAATTGTCCAGCTGGAGATAGATTAAAGTCTATTTAAGAAACGTTTCTTTGTTAGAATTTGACAATTCTAGATAAGCTGTTTTAATGGGAGCTAGCCTTTAAAATCAAATAATGCAGATTGGCTAGAATACTGCAGTATAATATACTAGAAATATCTTACCAATTACAGTTTTTTTAAAAAAAAAAAATGAATTCCCCTGCCCAGTTTGAAGAGCATTTTTGCAATAGAACTAGACTCTAAACTCCATTCTGAAACATAGTCTTTACATACTTTTTTAAAAAGTGCAGTTGCATTCCAAAGATTTAGTTTTGAATCTTAGATCGGAAATTTCCTATTCCCCTTTTTTTTCTTATGATTACCCATTGTACCTATTGGCCATGAGTGTCAGGCCTGCAACCATCTTTTCTTTTGGGTCTTTGGCCTGCCATACTTTCTATTATTCTGCTATGCATTTTCTATTGTGGGAAAATGGGAGGGGGGATTGTAAGGAGTCACATACTGTGTAGCCATAACAAAATTCTCTCTAGAAAGCCAAGGTCATCCTTTGTCTCTGCACCTCTGCACCTGACCGGAACTGGGTGGGTGGAACTGCCAGCATGGCAGTGGGAGATTGGACCATGTGATGGACTTGTAGGTGTGGGGGCAAGATCTTGAACTTTCAACTGGGTGGGGAAAACCGGGAAGCCTTCAGATTTTGGGTTTTCCCAGATGTGCCAACGTGGCTCTCTTAATAAATTGGAACTTTGAGCAATACTTTGCCTTGGACTCTGATTTACATTTGGATGCTATTTGGAACCCTGACAATGAGATTCTAGAGAACCAAAGAATGAACGTATAAAATATGTTAATGATAAAATACAGATGGTCTTGGAGGATACAGATAACCCAGATTCATGACAGTCTGGTCTCAAGTCCAGGCATGAGGTGAGATCTCTCATAGGAAACAAGGAATTCCTGTCATGGAATAATTCATACCACAATCATGGAAATTAAGTTTTTCAGCCTTATCTCTCTGCAAAGGATTTGAGGTGCTTTTTAACCATGGGTGGGTCCCTGCTGGCATTATTACCGGTTCGGCGCCCGAATAATTTTGTGTTCCGTGCGCATGCGCATTTGCACCTAAAAAGGTCTGTGCGTGCACACATTAAAAAGGAAAAAAATACATTTTCCAATGAGTTTTCTGCGCATGTGCAGAACAGAAAATCAAGATGGCAGCGCCAAGAATAGAACCAGTTCAGGTATGTATCCGGCCGAGTTACTACCTACTTGGCCAAACCGGTAGGAACCCACCTCTGTTTTTAATCCGAGAGAATGTGAATCAAGTACCTTCACATTTGCATCTCTTGGCTTGTAATTTTGAAAGCATCTCTGGCCATAAAGGGCATTTGTGCACATGCAGAGGCAAGCAGAAACAGCGTTAAAAATGGTAACATAAGTCTTGCAAAAGATGTGCTCGAATTCATCATTCAAAGTTGCTCACAGGTGCTGAGTGAAGCCAATCATTTGAATGCTAGATGCAAATTTATTTCTATCAATAAATGTCTTCCTAATCTTTCTGCATTTATGTACTAAAACATTGGGTTTGGCGGCATTTCTCCTTGCAAGCTCAGTTTTGTCCCATTTCAATTCATGGCAGCAGGAAGTGGATGGATTTCCAACAACAATAATACAACCTCTGGTGAGAAAGCTACAGCCGCACTTCTGCAAACCAATGAAGATACTTTGGTTCAGAGAGCAGAGCATATTCCGGCAGGCAAGCGGACTCCAATGTGTGCTCAGTGCAATCAAGTCATCAGGTCGGTACTATTTTCTATATACATAGTTGCTTTACATGAGGTGCAGGACTGTACCTCTTACTCTACAAGGAACTTTTATTTGAGTAATTGTAACCCGTTGATTGAAACTACTTCAGTGCTATTCTTGAGTTGCACTCTTGAGCACACTGTTTCATCATACAACATATAAATGCTAATTAATTAGGCTCATACAGTCGGTCAGTAAAATTAATGCATGCTTCCGTCTGGAACATCACAGAAAGCTGAGAAAGTAGTCACTTTGGTCCTCTGAAAATTGTGCAAGTATATGAGTTAGCAAAAGCACTTAGACTTACATACCGCCTCATAGTGCTTTTACAACCCTCTAAGTGGTTTACAGAGTCAGCCTATTGCCCCCAACAATTGGGGTCCTCATTTTACCCACCTCGGAAAGATGGAAGGCTGAGTCAACCTTGAGCTGGTGAGATTTGAACTGCTGAACTGCAGCTAGCAGTCAGCTGAAGTAGCCTGCAGTGCTGCACTCTAACCACTGCGCCACTAGGCTCTTTTTCTTACATAGTTCTTACATAGTTGAAATACTGTTAAGTATTTTACTCATTCTCATAATTGACTCAATCATAGAATCCAGGAATTTTCAGGAGGAATAGTTTTATTGAGTATTGATTGGTACAATATTAGGCTTATATGGGCATATTATTAGAAGCAGATGTTCAAACAGCTTTAGAAAGTAAAAAAAGACAAGTGAGAAGGTTATATAGAATCACCTGGCATTCTTATAAAGATTATATCATGTTGTTTCTCTACTGTCGCATTACAATACTTTGGGAAGCTTATGATAGCCTTCAGCTTTTGGGGTTAAGGTTTTAGCATAATTACAGTTCATGCCCTTTGAGGCAGTATTACCTGTGAAAAGGTAAGAACTGGATCAAGTGACATTCCACAGCACACCTGTGTTGCAGCCAAATGGACTGTACACCTGCTTACTTTACACTAATGCATAAAATAACCATGATGTGCAAGTCCCCCAAATTCAAAAGGGAGTATCTCATAACTTTTTAATTGAAATCCTTAAATTATTGATATGTTTATCTAAAAGTTATCACACTTTTTTGCAATCTTATTACAGGCTCTCATTCTATCTTGCAATATCAAGATACCAAACTACCTGGTTTTTCTCATATAATATCTGAAATATTCGCAGTTAAATTCTAATAGATTGCTATATGCAACAGCTGAGAAACCTCAGAATATCAATGAATAAAATAATTAAACTTGTCAATTAGAATCTTGTCATTAATATATTTCTGTTTCATTTACATGGAAGGTTTTTTTTTAAAGGTATGAGTTTCTTTAAATTCTTTTTCTCCCTAAGTAATCATGGCATTACAATTTCTGACAAAGATAAATTTTCTGCAAGATAAGTGAGAAATTAAAGTGCAATTTAACTGCCACAAGAAGTAGAAAAACTGTGTTGTTGGAAAAAGATACTTGAGATAAAGTTTGCATTTTTATGATGCTTCCATGAACCGTTAAAAATCAGGACAACTTCTGGTCGTAGATCAGCTACTTTGTGCTTACTTAAATAGTATGAAAAGCACCAACCCAACCTGTTGTCTTCCGAAGAATATGGATTTTCTTTATCTACCTTTTCACTCATTGTCTTGCATAAATATTAACAGTTCCAGTAAATGACCTCTATACAGAAGCATTTTTCCCCAACTTTGGGAGCACATCGGTGACTTAACTCAATATTTTACTTTCCATTGACATAATCATAGTTGGCTACCTCTGGCTACAAAACAGCTGTGCATTTATGCATTTCATCCAAATTATTTTCATTCATGAAATAGGTTGTTGGCTGATTTACATAAATTTCACAATTAAAAGGATTACTGCTGATGCTGTCCATCTTTGTTCGGAATATAAATCCAATTGATGTTTTTCGGCCAACTATATTATGTTTTCTTGCCCACATGTGATTTCCACTGAGTTCATGCACAGTATTTATAATAAAACCACTGGGGAGGGGGGGAATTCTATGCTCACTTCTTCAGTGGCATTACATGTGGTAGTCTCAGCTGCAGAATTCACTGATTCGTTCAAAATTCGAAATACTGGAAATAACAATTTGCTTTTTCCACACTGGAGTTTTATTCCTCTTCAGGTGTAAGCTTCAAAATATTAAAATTCTTAAAAGGCTGGAGAAAATTAAAGCACACCAACTCTAAATATTCTCTGCTATATGTAGCTGGTAGTATCAAAATACTTTGCCATCCTTCCAAATTCCTATTATGTTTTTTTCCAAGACTGTACTTTTAGTGCAGACAATTGGAAACTTGATCCTAAGTAGGGCCAGAAGTCCTTCTCAGACTTGGTTTTTTCCTAATGAGCCTCGTACATTAGCCTGTGCTGTGAGAAGAGAGCGGTTTGTTGTACATAAGGACTTAAATTGGATTCCTACTTGGCTGAAAGAGCATTGATGTTAAAAGGTGCTTGTATAGAGGTTACAGGATATCGGGTTAGACCAATTGTCCAGGTATCCACAGGGCAGCAAGGTTACCTGTAGAATTCAGGTGTCTGTATTTTTCTAATGATTCTTAATAGGTGCAAACATGGGGGAACAACACTGCTTTGTAATATTTTGAGAAATAGTTAGCCTGTGTTTTACATATACTGGAGGCAGAAAATAGTTCTACAGATGAAATGGCATGCATTCTTTTTTTTTTTCTTTTATATGAAACTTTTTTCACTTGGGTTGATTTAATTCTGCTTTTTGGTTTAGAGGAACATCAAAGTATAAGAATTTTCTATCACATTGTTCTGACCTAGCCTTCCCCAAAAAGCACAAAGCAGATTCCTGGTCCTGACAAAATCCCTTTTATTAAACGAATGTGAATTCCTCTCATTCACATTCAGCAAGCAAACAGGCAAACAGTCTTTCAAAGGAGTAATTATGACCACAGACCTTATCTATCTTGGAAACCTGCCACGTAAATATTTTTCAAATGAGGTGCTGCGCAAGGAAAGACTGGGCACAGAGTCTCTGAGATTCATGGACAGATTTTCACACTCCTGAAACGAATCTAAGGACCGACCGAATGAATTGTTTCCTGCAAAAGCCGACTCCCCTTTCGCTCCTCTTTTATTTTCTATGGGAGGGGCCAATTACCTTCCACATGTTACTTTACTTCCAAGGCGACCCTGATTTCTGAGTTGTTCTCTTCTTCTGGCAGCTCTGTGCATGCTCTCACTGGGAAGAGGCTCTAGCTGTTCCTCTGCCTCACTGCTGTCTAGCTCCGTTAGGTACCTGTTCACTGCCAGACGGCCTCGGCCCCATCTCTGCCTCCAACGCACAGCCCTAGTCTGAGCCTTCCCTAGCTTCCAGGACTGGCCCATGCTCCTTCTCAATCTCTTCACTGTCCGACTCTGCTGCCAGGGCCACGACACACATGTCTAGATATATCTTGGGTAGAATCAGAAAGTTCTACCTTGATCTAGGACCATTTTTGGGAAATAAAATGTTTCATTTTAATTATATTAAAGCATAAGCATTCTGTTCCAAGGTGAAACAGATTGTGAAAACCTGTATTTATTCCACTCTTGGATAACATATAGTGTACTTCTAATATGTCTTACATCACTTTTGAGTCTTCAAGACCCTATGTTCCAAAATTGTGTTTTATGTTTAGCTGTCTTGGTTTTTTCAAAATTTATCTTTTAAGAGACAAAATTATCCATTAAAAGCTTACTCTGAATGATATCAAGACAAGTGCTTGTTAATGGAGTTAAATGTAACCACTGATACCTTGATATATTTTTTAAAAATCCAGTAGAAGTTTCTTCTCACTTTAGCAATAAATTTTGCTTTCTGTCTGATGAAAGAAGATAGAAAGGAGATGTTTGACTGTATTTCATTAAACAAGGAGTTTAAAATTAATGTTTTAGTTTTTTATTTGAAACAGAGGGCCTTTCCTGGTAGCATTGGGAAAATCCTGGCACCCTGAAGAATTCAACTGTGCTCACTGCAAAACTTCCATGGCTTATATTGGTTTTGTGGAAGAGAAAGGAGCATTTTACTGCGAGGGTTGCTATGAGAAGTTCTTTGCCCCAGAATGTGCCCGATGCCAGAGGAAGATACTTGGAGTAAGTAAAATGTCAATTTGTAATTAACATTATGGAGTAGATAACTCACATAATCAAGCCAGCTGTTTCTGTAAATAGTATTTATTGATGCAGGAGCAATAAAATAATGTATTAAATAAATAAATAAATAAATAAATAAATAAATAAATTTAATTTGTTAGCCGCTCCCTCTCCAAAAGGACTCGGGGCGGCATATTAATCTTGGTTCCAAAATTAGAATTAATCTTTAGAGTTGTGCATTGCCTTTCTCTAGTTTTTCCCATTTCAGAATGTCCTTTGTATCTTAATCCCAGTCTCAACACCTGGCTCTGGGGTTAGAAGCAACCTGGATCTGTTTATTACTTGAATGGAAAACACCAAGAATTCCAGAGCAATGAATAAGTCTGGGAAATAGAAAAACATCCCAGGAGGAAGCAGTCCCAAACTACTGTGATATTACTGACAGGAGAACTGCATCGAAAAATGGCCCGTTTTTCGCTCTTTTTCGCCCTCCCCAGCCTCCAGGAGCACTCTACAAGCCTCCCAAAGCCTATGCATGCCCTGTTTCTTGCAAAAAAAACAACAACCCAGGATGAGCGGGGCAGGGTTTTGGGTGGCTTGTAGAGTGCTCCTGGGAGCTGGGGAGGCTGTAATCAGTGTATAAGACGTACCCAGATTTTCATGCTCTTTTTTGGGGGGTGGAAAGGTGCTCCGAAAAATATGGTCATTCAAATACTCAAGTATTCACACATAAATTCTGTTTGTGTTTTGCTTTGCTTTGCTTTGCTTTCTACGCTAGGAAGTAATAAATGCTTTGAAGCAAGCCTGGCATGTCTCCTGCTTTGTGTGTGTGGCCTGTCACAAGCCCATTCGCAACAATATTTTCCACTTGGAAGATGGCGACCCTTACTGTGAGACAGGTGAGTATTACCTGTAGCAACCAAATAAGGGGAACAAAGAGATGAGAAGACTTTAAAAAAATATATGCTGGGCTATTCTTTCCTTGCTGGTGTGTATCTACCAGTTCAGCTAATAATGTTTCTATTTTTAAAATAAAATTTGGAAACAGGTCAGTTTCATGCTGTTAGCACCATCTAAAGCAGGGCAGAATGTTCCACAGTTCGAACTGACACGCCGTTCTTGATTTGATAGAAAAAAGGAGGACAATTTAGAATGATTAAATCTGGAATTTAAAGTTAGGTAAATGAGTCATTTATAGGGACATATATATCAGATAGGGATGCAGTAGCTCAGTGTCTAAGATGCTGAGTTTGTCGATCAGAAAGGTCGGCAGTTCGGCAGTTTCAATCCCTAGTGCCGCATAACAGAGTGAGCTCCCGTTACTTGTCCCAGCTTCTGCCAACCTAGCAGTTAGAACGCATGTAAAAATGCAAGTAGAAAAATAGAGACCATCTTTGGTGGGAAAGTAACAGTGTCCCATGCACCTTCATTGTTTAGTCATGCCGGCCACATGACCATGGAGACGTTTTCGGAGAGCGCTGGCTCTTCAGCTTTGAAACGGAGATGAGCACCGCCCTCTAGAGTCGGGAATGACTAGCACATATGTGCAAGGGGAACTTTTACCTTTACCTAAATGAGTCCTCACATATAGTGTTCTCTGTAGAAATGAAAACATTGAAATAAAAGATTAACGTGTCTAAAATGAGAAGTTATGTAAAAGTGGAATTTCCTACAGCAACATATTGGTCATTTACTGTATATAATGTATCTCACTTTCATTGATTTTTTTTAAAAAAATAGTTATTGTTTGGGTTGGCTTTCTTATTTTCTTTTTTTCCTTTTTCCTTTTTTATAGACAATTCTACTGTATTGCCTTCCTTTTATTGCAATCCTCTTTGTAAGGAAATTAATCACACTCTTTGTTGCTTGCAATTGAATTAGCAAAAACCAAGGGGCCTTTTTCCTGGCAGAAGGCAATAATTGCTTCACAAACAAAACAGATGCCAGAAAGTTGGTAAATTTTTTAAAAAGTACAATTCAGATAAAGCAGAATACAGGTAGTCCTTGACTTACGACCACAATTAAGCCCAACATTTCTGTTGCTGTGTGAGACATTTATTAAGTGAGTTTTGCCCATTTTACGATCATTCTTGCCACAGTTGTTAAGTGAATCGCTGAATTTGATAAGTTAGTAACCCGGTTGCTAAGTGAATAGAAGAATGTGGGTTGGACAGCACCACCACCAGATGGATTCATAACTGGCTGACCAACCGCACTCAACGTGTAGTCCTCAATGGAACTGCATCTACATGGAGGGAAGTATGCAGTGGAGTACCCCAAGGCTCTGTTTTAGGCCCAGTACTCTTCAACATCTTCATCAATGATTTGGATGAGGGAATAAATGGGGAACTCATCAAATTTGCAGATGACACCAAACTGGCAGGAATAGCCAACACTCCAGAAGATAGGCTTAAGATACAGAAGGATCTTGACAAACTTGAACATTGGGCACTATCTAATAAAATGAAATTCAATGGTGAAAAGAGTAAGGTTCTACATTTAGGCAACAAAAATGAAATGCACAGGTACAGTATAGGTGGTACCTTGCTCAACAGTAGTAATTGTGAAAGGGATCTTGGAGTCCTAGTGGACAACCATTTAAATATGAGCCAGCAGTGTGCAGCAGCTGCCAAAAAAGCCAACACAGTTCTAGGCTGCATCAACAGAGGGATAGAATCAAGATCACGTGAAGTATTAATACCACTTTATAATGCCTTGGTAAGGCCAAACTTGGAATACTGCATTCAGTTTTGGTCACCACGATGTAGGAAAGATGTGGAGACTCTAGAAAGAGTGCAGAGAAGAGCAACAAAGATGATTAGGGGACTGGAGGCTAAAACATGAAGAACAGTTGCAGGAACTGGGTATGTCTAGTTTAATAGAAAGAAGGACTAGGGGAGACATGATAGCAGTATTCCAATATCTCAGGGGTTGCCACAAAGAAGAGGGAGTCAAACTGTTCTCCAAGGCACCTGAGGGTAGAACAAGAAGCAATGGGTGGAAATTAATCAAGGAGAGAAGCAACTTAGAACTGAAGAGAAACTTCCTGGCAGTTAGAACAATTAATCAGTGGAACAGCTTGCCTCCAAAAGTTGTGAATGCCCCAACACTGGAAGTCTTTAGGAAGATGTTGGATAGCCATTCGTCTGAAATGGTATAGGGTTTCCTGCCTAGGCAGGGGGTTGGACTAGAAGACCTCCAAGGTCCCTTCCAACTCTGCTATTGTATTGTATTGTATTGAATCTGGCTTCCTCGCTGATTTTGCTTGTCAGAAGGTCGCAAAAGGTGATCACATGACCTTGGGACACAGCAATGGTCATAAGTATGAACCGGTTGCCAAGTATCTGAATTTTTTCCCATGATCAATGGGGATGCTACAAAGGTCATAGCTGTGAAAAATAGTCATAAGTCCCTTTTTTTCAGTGCAGTTGTAACTCTGAACGGTCACTAAGTAAATGGTTGTAAGTCGAGGACTACCTGTATTTGTAGTTCAGGATTGAGGGGTCCTTGATGCTGAGCTTGGTTGTTTACTTGCAGAAGCTTCATTACCCAAACTAAGCAACATCATCAGTGGTAGTAGGAAGTGGGGCTTAACCCAGTTCAAGGATTCAAATAATTTAATACCCAGTTTGCCCAGGGTCAGTGGGAGGCATGGCCCATCCTTGTCCGCCAGCTCCACCACACATGCGGGACGATCCCCCCGCGATGGCCAATCTGACGCTGGGTGAACAGGTTGTTAAATTACCCACCCCCCTCAATCAAAGTAGATCCTGCGTGCTGCAATGGAGAAATGGGCATCGGAGCGGCCAGCATGAAGGAAGGAGGAGGAGAAGGGAGAAGAAAGAGGGAAAGTGGCTTCCTTCTCTTGCGCCAGCCGCTCCATTGCCCGTTTCTCCATTGCTGTGCAGCGCAACGCCTAGGATCCACTTTGCTAGTGGCGGTGGGTAATTTAACAACTGGTTTGTGTGAACCAGCTGAATCCCACCCCTGGATTTAACCCAGCTTCACAACTTGAATGGAAGTAACAAAGCAATAACAAAAATAACTGAACATTCATCCCGTGAGTTTTCTTGGACTTCAGCTGGACTTTCAGGTGACATTACAGAATTAGAGATACAAATTCATTGTCCACACTTGGTACATCTCTGATCCGCCTTTTGCTTGCACAGATTACTTTAGGCTACTGTTCCCATGGTTAATGTAACAGGGGAAAAAATCTTAAGACTGAGCTTGAAAAGAAAAGAAAACAGAAGCTCTTCGGTCTGCGCCGGCTACTGTTCCGTAGAAAGCTTGTAAACCTCTTAAAAGTCTAAGCAGGAGCCAAGTTAAACAGATCTACATTCGTTTTCAGTATGATATTGTGAAATAGAGATGAAAGAGCTTGTCAGATTGAAAATAAATATATTTGAATAATGTGTCATATCAAAAATAGCATACACATTTATTTGGCAAGCTCCTTGAGCTGATAAAGTAGTTCTCATTTAACTTCAAGCATGGAGTTGGTAGTTGGAGAAAGAGGTGTACTTGATTGTTTATATAAATCACCACCTATCTTAAATAAATTGTGCATCATTTTACTTTGGCCTCTTCACCTCTACTACAATAACTAAGTTATTGGAGTACATGCCTACGGTGTGTATAGAATATAACAGTGATGGCAAACCTTTTTCCCCTCAAGTGCCAAAAGCGCACCCGCTCACGCTACCATGTGTGGGGACGTGCCCACATCCGTAATTAAATACCCCCTGTGAAAATGGCCTCCCTGCCCCCCCCAGAGGTCCTCCGGAAGCCAGAAATGGCCTGTTTTCTGACTTCCACTGGGCCTGGTAGGTCTGTTTTTTGCTCTCCCCAGGCTGAAGCTGGGGAGGGTGAAAACAGCCTCCCCACACCCTCCGGAAGGCTGAAAATTGGCTGGCCAGTGCGTGCATGCACGCTGGAGCTGTAGGACAATGCCTCACGTACCCTCAGATATGGCTCCGCGTGCCACAGGTTCGCCATCACAGGAATATAAAAAGAGTTGTATGAAATAGTCACGTGGCTTAGGAAAATATTTGATAAATTCCGCTTTGCATGTGATTCTTTCATTATATCCTTTACCATATGAATGATATTTCATCTTGATCCTTTTACAGAATCAAATTGTTTGATGCAAAAAAGAAAAGTTATTTGAAAATTACAGTGACCCTAATAATTCCCATATAGCTACTTAGCTGTGATTTTTTTTTCATCTTACCAAATCAGGGCAGACATTGGAGAGCAGCAAAGAATTCTCTATATTTTCTTTGCTGGCCATCTGGTGGTGATAACTAATTTTGTACCGTTAGATTAATCAGATTGCAAAATAGCAAAATATTTAATCCTCCTACAAGCAAGAGTGGGTTGTTAAAACTACAAAGAGAAAAAGTCTTCAAGAACGTTGCCACTGTTGTAGGCATACAGCATTTATTCTCTTGTGGATTTTGCTAAAATTGCTGGTATTCTTTAAAGTGTCCACATTATGTATTCTACAGATTATTATGCATTATTTGGTTCCATGTGCCATGGATGTGAGTTCCCTATTGAAGCTGGGGACAGGTTTCTGGAAGCCCTGGGTCATACTTGGCATGATACCTGTTTTGTGTGCTCAGTAAGTATAAAAACGTGTTATGAATCATGTATGGAGGAATGTGCAGGAGGTGTAAAAGATAAGAACTAGCCAAGCTGGCAGAGCAAAATATCCAGCATCTAGTCCAACATTCTGTTCTCTAATGAAAAGCCCACAAGCAGATCATGAATGTAGCTGCAGCTTCTCATTAACAAGAGCATGAAGAAGTTCAAATCTGCAAGCAATAGTCATTTAACACAGAACTCCATCATTTATCATCAGGGATTATAGTTGTTGCTACTCCGTTACTCATGCTTTGATCTTGTCTAGGCAACATGTAATGTGTTAGATGTTGGGTTGCTATTACAAGGGGGTTTAAACTTCAACTGCTTATGAAAGCTTAGTATTGAGTATTGGTCATTCCTACATTGTGTTCAACATTAGAAACACAATTATTTTATTTCCAGGCCTATTCGTGGTGCTAATGTTGACTTTCAAAGACTAAAAACATATAATGTAATGCCTAGTGTTAATATTTGATTTTTATTGTACGATTTTTGTTTTACCATATATCACTTTGGCATGATTGCAATTGTAAAACGCAGTTCAGAAACATTTAATTGCAACAATCAGGAAAAGTTGGGGAAAACTATGCAGAAGTCAACAATAAACACTCCTTTTTTACAACTCTGTAATACCTTAATTTGGGGTAGAGTTGGGGAACAGCCTGTTTACTGGCCAGATGCCCTTCCTGTCATCACATGTACCCTAGTTCCCCGAAAATAAGACCTCCCCAGATAGTAAGCCAAAAAAGACTTTTGAGTGCATGCGCTAAAATAAGCGTTCCCCCAAAAATAAGCCCTTCCTGAAAAGATTGAAACACAGTAGCAGCCATAAAGTGACCACGCTCGCCGCTTCCTGCACTTCAAAAATAATAAGACCTCCCTGAAAATAAGGCCAAGTGCTTATTTTGGAGGTCAAAAGAAACACGGTAGTTTGCAGCAGATATATTTTCTTTGTGCCTTAGAAGATGGGTCCCCAAATCCCAGTCTGCAGATCGGGACCCATCCACAGCATGCCAAAACCCGGTCCGCGCAAACAAAGTACCATGCACAGGGTGAGGGCAGCACGTGAAATCACGTTCCCTCTGGTCCATGGGAAAACCTCTCTCCTTGGAACCAGTCCCTGGTGCCCAAAAGGTTAGAGGCCTAGAAGAGTAACATCTGCCACTACCTAGGATTGAACTTTCAACCTTCTGAGTGGGAGGTGAGCATTTTCATCACTAGGCCACCCCACCCCCAAGAAGTCAACAATAGCAAAAAAAGTGTAGCAGAATTCTCAATTGCCCATAGAGAATTTATTATTCGTATTTATACACGAATTTATTATTTTTATTTATAGAATAAAAAATTGTTAGTGGCCATGGAAAATGTAGTTGATTCTCAGTCAGAAACAAAGAAGAAACTTCAAGAAGATGATAAATAGATTACAGAATTTGGAAGTTAATATCAATATCCGAACAAGGACATTTTGCACCACTTTTCTTGCAGATCCCGTTTTTGTATAACAATTCACAATGACGAAAAAGCAAAGAAATCTAATTAAGTTCAATAAAGCACTGAGTACTGAAAGGACCTGTATTTTATGTATGTATATGAAGTTGTGGAACACTGGCCTTTAATTAATTTTATGCTATTTCAGGTATGCTGTGAGAGTTTGGAGGGCCAGACTTTCTTCTCCAAGAAGGATAAGCCTCTATGCAAGAAACATGCTCACTCTGTGAACATCTAAAACATGAAAGGTTACTCCAACAAATGGGAGGACAAGAAAAGAACAGGGCTGGGTGTTGGTTTTCAAGATGTATTTATATAAACTTTAAATTTGTAGAAGCAAAGATACGGGAAGCAATAGGGTTTAATGCCTTCACATGAAATAGAAAGGGGGATAATTAATTAATTAGCTTTGGTCTGAGAGCTTTTCATTCTGCTTCAGTTGCGAAACAGAAATTTTCAATCCAGAATTTATTTGAAGGACGCCAGTTTGGAAATAGCTGAGTTAAAGTATATAATGAAAGATTGAAGCTAGATGTTTCTTGTTAATGAGAATAAATGTAAAAGAAGTGGACATTGCTGATTGGTTTTTATAATCAACTAATACTTTGCCTTAATCCAATACTTGGTAGCAAATCCTGCATTGTTATTTAAATGCCATAAGCCATAACGCAGCTGCTTGGATACTGCAGAAAGTAAAGAGGATGGACCCTGATACCTAGCAAATTTAGAATTGGGTTTATAGCTGCTTTGCAGGTAGGGACAAACATTTTGGTTAATTGATCTGTTCAGGTAGAATCGAGCTATTTATCAAAGAAATATTTGTCAGTGAACTTGTTCTGACTTAGGCTTCCGCCAAAAGCACGAAGCCGAGACCTTGTCCCGATAAACCACTTTTATTTAATTTACAGTGAATTTCTCTCCAGCAAAGTCTTTCCTCTCCCACAGCCTTTCAAGATAGTTCACAATTAGCGACCTTTATTAGGCTTGGAGAGTAGCCAGGCCGATATCTTTCAGATGCCACAATACTTGGCAAGAATGCAGGAATGAACTAATTGTCTCCTGCAAACACCACTCCCCTTTCGCTCCTCTTTTATTCCCTATGGGAGGGGCCATTCACTGTCCACCTGTGGCCTTACTCCCAAGTCGACCCTTGTTCCTTAGCTCTTCCCTTCATCTGGCAACTCTGTGCATGCGCACACTGGGATCAGGCTCCAGCTATTCATCTGCCTTGCTGATGTCTGACTCCGAAGGCAGCTGATAACTGTCAGACAGCCCCGGCTCCATCTCTGCCTCTGATGCAGAGCACTTGTCAGAGCCTTCCCCAGATTCCAGGACTGGCCCATGTTCCTCCCCAACCTCCCCGCTGGCGGGCCACAACAGAACTGAGAAGAGTAATCTTCATTAGGTCTCTTCTGACTTCAGGTATCTAACCCTGCTTAGTAGAGTTTCCAAACCCCTTTGAAATGCACAATTCATACGCTTGTATTCTGCCCAATGAACTGTTAAGATATTTAGATTTTCCAAAATCAAGCTAGCAAATACAACTTTTGGCACAAAAGAAAACATTGTTTTTGAGAAAAAATTGAAAACGTTATGTCTCCACATAGTTCCTTTAATTCCCACCAGGCATAACATTTGCTTTTTGCCTTTACTTTTTTTTTAACCTTCAGAAATAATGCCTAAAAAGTAAAATAAACGTTATCCATTAAGTCTTGAAGTCCTCACTGATGAAAAGTTCTGTAAGTGTTCAGGACGCATATGCACATTGTCTTGAAAGAGTAGCAGATATCAAAAGAAGTCTAAGTAGTACACATAGATAGGATTGAGGTAAGCTCAGATTCACATAAATTAAGCCCTTACTTTTCATTTACATTGTGTGCACATAGCACTTATTTGGTTGTAACACACAGAAAAGGCTAGAGGATTTTAGTTCCAGCTTTTGAAGGTAGTGAACTGTGGTTGTGCAGTGGTTAGAGTGCAGTACTGCAGGCTACTTCTGCTGACTGTCGGCTGCCAGAAGTTTGGCAATTCAAGTCTTGGTTCAAGGTTGACTCATCCTTCCATCCTTCCGGGGGCCCAGATTGTTGGGGGCAATATGCTGGCTCTGTAAACCGCTTAGAGAGGGCTGTAAAGCACTATGAAGCGGTATATAAGTCTAAGTACTATTGTTATAGTAAGTACTGAAGATTTTTATTTTCTTTTATGGATTTGTCATCAGCTGCTTTAATCATATATATGTAAAATACATACTGAATTACGTCGAAATGCTTGTTTGCTTTGTGTGTGTGTGTAAGTAAGTAAGTCAACTTATGAACTAATTTTTCACCCTATATATCTCCGCTCCTCTTTTGATAACAGTAGGAAGAAGAGAGAGATAAAAAAGGAAAGACAATTGATAATGTAATATGTTCTTTAATGCAAAGGTTTAAAAGAATAAGTGGATAGATTCCCAAACGAGCAAAGAATTTAAATAAACTGTACAAGAAGGCTGAGTCAAGGATCTTTATGAGGGTAGGGGAAAGGTCAAAATTTGCAAGTTGGTGAGCTTAGTGTCCTGATTCATGCTTCCCACTTTTGTGTGACATTGACACTTCACACAAATGGCAGATTGTCACATTGCACATTGGGTCACATTGCTACACTTGCCATTTGCAGATGTTGACCTTGGGAATCCAGGGAGACATTGGCTACTATTACTTTTTTGGAAACTCTTAAGAAATTAAAAATTATGATACCCGAGAACAAAACAAGCATTAAAACAAAGAAAGGCATAATTTGAATACATTAACATTTACAACCTGAAGACCTCTTGTAGTCAAGTTGTCCTCATAATACATTTTCAGAATGGCCTTGAGACTCATAGTGGATGCTTTTTGTGTGTACGATGGATCAGTCAGAGCTGAACTATGATAATTTTGCATAATAAACGATAGTATTTCCATATTGGAACCAATTTAGAGTTCCCAGGTATTTACTAAAGAAAGGAGGATTATATTGAACTTTGTGTAAGTTGTGTCGTGATGACATCACAAAAAGGGGATGATATTAAATCTTCAATAGTATTCATTCCAGTGTTGTAAGTATTCCAGCATTTTCATTTGACAAGCATGGAATAAATAGACTGGATCAGAGTTAGCCAAAATTATAATCAAAGGAATTTAAATTAACCATATTTAATTTAGCTTCTATTGTTTTTTATGGATCTGTTCTAAGTCTGTATCTAGCCCCTACATATGAAGTTTATTCTTTATTCCTTAACTTATTTAGATTTTTTTTCATTCATTAATAAATATGATTCATTCATATATAAATACCATATCTATGTATTGTAGGAGAAATATGGTTATCAATCAGCATTTCACAGGGTGAATTACAATTTGTAGAATAAGGTGACTTTGACTTTAGTGGCAAATGTCCAGAAGTTATTTGAGAAGTTATTTTGCTCTGCATTCAGGAAATGCATAGGCTTCCCGTGACTGAGAATCTGGAGAATTGAAATTTCAGGCTCTGCCAATTGAGGAAGATTGAGCTAGCTGCTGTTATTAAAAATGGGAAATATGACACAGGAGGAGAGGTGGATAGTTGAGTGGGTAATTTATGTACACTTTCCATAGATAACAAGCCACTTATTTTGTAAGACAGGATTGCAATTCACCTTATTTATGAAAGCCTAGATGAAGAACAAACGGTTGCATATTGTAATTAATTAGTACATCATTCTTTGTAAATAGACTAATGTCCCTCTGGTACAAGAGCTAAGGTAAAAATTAAAGATGGTTTGGTCTTCATATCCTGCGAATCAAGAGTTTTGGGGTGATTTTCAAAAAGCAATAAATGAATAAAGTTGGACTTGGTTATTCTGTATTTTTTGTGACGTTAGTTTTGTTTCAATCAATTTATATTCTAACGATCTTGATAACAGGCCTCATTTTATTGCATTGCTCTGTTTTAAAACAAGTGGTTTTTTTTTTCATCTTTGCTTAAACACATAACTGCTTCTGTTGTCATTTATCTATCTGTTCAGTTGTTGTAAAGAGCCTAGTCTTTAACTTGACCTGATGTACACATCAATAAACATAACTGTGGAATTACATAGTCAATGCTTTGTTTTAATGCCTCTGAGTTTAATACCATCACAGCAAAGTAGCCGTATACCTTTACAGTTCATGTAGTGACTGTTCGAAATTGCAACGGCATTGAAAAAAATGAGTTTTTGTTCTTCCGGTGGTGATGTCGTGACAAGTGTGGGGAAGAAGATCAGGGCTCTGGCTTCTTATCTCAATCTACACGCTTGGAGGAGTACATTGATCTTGGAGAGAGAAGCAGAGGAGTAGGGAAACCCTAGGAGTAACGAGGCAGAGGGTGACCTAGCTAAGATTCTGTTCTGTGCAGTTTGGAGAACCCCAAATCCCACTCCTGGCTGCCCCCACCCTCTCAGGAGTCCCTATGTCGCCTGTTTTGAATGCAGGTAAATGCAGAGCGCACACGGAGGCTCAGGAGGGAGAAAAACGGGCCTACCGGAAATTTGGGTCCGTTTCCAGAGGTTCTCCAGAACCTGGGGAGGCTGTTTTCTCCCAGAGGCTTGAGGAAAGCCTCCAGGGCCCGGGGAGGGCAAAAATGCCCCCTCTCACCATGGTGCAGGAGGCCAACTAGGCCACACCCACCGAGCAGCCGGGCAGAAAACCCCTTGCTAAAATTTTTGAAGCCCACTCCTGCTTATAGTTATGACCATTGCAATGTCCCGGGTCATGTGATCATATTTTGCGATCTGCTGTCAAGATGGGAAAGCCGGATCCACCCAACAGCTGCGTTATTAATTTAACAACTGCACTGATTCGCTTAACAAAGGTGGCAAGAAAAGTTGTAAAATGGAGCAAAACTCACTTAACAAATTTCTCACTTAGCAACATAAATTCTGGGTCGAGTATTTGGTCTTACTTCCTGCCTGTATTTGGTCTTACTTCTTTTTTCTTTCTTTCGTCAGCTGGTAGGAAACACAATAGCTGACAAAGTTGTGTACAAAGATTGCCTAATGTTCTTTCCAAGCCGGAGACCATCAATAGGAACTGCAATTCTATCTTTTCCAACGAGGTTTATCTGATACTGTATTTAGCCTTAGCACAAAGCATTCTCTGATTTCACTTTGCGATACTTAACCATCTATAGTAATGTGGTCAATTACTTCATGATAACAGTAGCTCCTGGGATTCTAATGAGCTTGATGTTTTTTTTCTCTAGGAGAACGTACTGTTGCGTTCAACCTTGTTTGTACAATGAAAAAGGAACACTAAATAAAACACTACAAAAAGCTAGAGGTAACTTTACAGGAACCATCTTCCGTTGCAAGTGTTTAGGCTACTATGATGACGACTGCAAGTCTATTTAAACCAGGGGTGTCCAAACTTGGGAACTTTAAGACTTGTGGACTTCAACTCGTGGACTTCAACATGCTGGCTGGGGAATTCTGGGAGTTGAAGTCCACAAGTCTTAAAGTTCCCAAGTTTGGACACCCCTGATTTAAACTGTTAAACTCTAAAAGTATAATTTATTAAAGGCATCAAGACTATGCTAAAAGCTTTGACAACAGAGAGTATGTTTTTCTACCATTTTAGCAACACAAAACATTCATTTATGCATTAGGAAATGGTAATCTAGAATAATCTCTATGCCCTTAAAGCTAAATTTCAAAATGTAAGCCATTCATTGTTCAACACAAAGTCACTCGGCTGACTGGTTGAACTGTACTATATTAAGGATGTCTTCAAAGCTTTTCTCACTGAACTTGGCATTCAATAAAATCTTAATTTAGGGTGAAGTTTAACTTCTGGGAATACTCATATCCGGCTTCAGACAAGGTCTTGGTAATATTAGAAATTCATTGAGATTTTATTATTAATTTTCTAGTGTGTGTTAGGAGTGACCAGAAAGAGCATGATGGGAAAAAAATGAAAATTACACTATACTAAGGGCAAAGTAGAAGTCAGCGAAAGATCGTGGCTTTCACTAAAACCACTTAATAGGGCATTTCAATTCCTCTAAGAAACATTTGTTGTCATGGGACATCTCAATCAACGGTATACTTTGTGCAATTTAAATTTCATAAGTGAAAAAAAAAAAAACTGCCACTTCCTATCAAAGCTTCCAAAATGATTCTGAGAAATCCTTGTCTTGCACTTGGTATAGAAGCCTTTGATTTTACAGTCAAAAAATCAGCACGTAGTAAGTATCCTGACTTATTTAGTTTTTATTTAGAGAAACTTATTATAACGCCTGAAATTATTTTCACAAATGTATTATAAATACATTTTGGATGTTTCTTTCACTGTATGATAGTGAAGTTTTATTCAATCCTTATTTTGAATTTCGAAATCTTAAATTTTCAAAAAATTGCATGTAATGTTTTTAGAAAATGGTTGGCTGGTTTAAAATGGTTTAATGCAGTTTGTTCATTCAAATACTTGTTTTCATAGTTCTTCAATAACTGAAACTGTTCTTGAAGATTACGTGACTTTTAAAAGGCGCAGCATTTTAGTTTCGATGGCCATAAAGTGCAGTGTGTTCCCTATCATTGTTATTGTTCCTATTCTTCCACAGCTAAACTTTTGGTTCTTCGTGCCTACATTAAAACAATAAAATAAAAAATAATTGCTCTCCTCTGTATGATTATTCCAAAATTAATCAGGTTTTACAGAGATCTAGCTATTAAAATCAAGGGATGCAGTGGCTCAGTGGCTAAGACGCTGAGCTTGTCGATCAGAAAGGTCAGCAGTTCGGCGGTTTGAATCCCTAGCGCCTTATAACGGAGTCAGCTCCCGTTACTTGTCCCAGCTTCTGCCAACCTAGCAGTTCGAAAGCATGTAAAATGCAAGTAGAAAAATAGGAACCACTTTGGTGGGAAGGTAACATGAGCCTTCAGTGTTTAGTCATGCCGGCCACATTACCATGGAGACGTCTTTGGACAATGCTGGCTCTTCGGCTTTGAAATGGAGATGAGCATTGCCCCCTAGAGTCGGGAATGACTAGCACATATGTGCGAGGGGAACCTTTACCTTTGCCTAGCTATTAAAATAGCGCAGTACTGTTCCATTCCTCTCCGTTTGGCCATTTGGTTGTTTCCTTGCATTATAATAATTTTAAAATGTCAGGTTAGTTAGGAGCAAAGCCTGAAAATTCACAGAGATGTAATATATAATGTGTGCATTAGTTCAGGAATGCCATGTCAATCAAATCTGGATTTGATCAATGGTTACCAGTAGTTAATTTTGTTAATTTAGCTTCTCAAACTGACGTTATCTCTTCATTGAAATGGTGGGTACTTACAATGCAGGAACGGGAAGCAAACTCACAAGATAATCACTGACTCACATCGGGAAGCTATTTAGGGAGAAGGTGTAAAGTCAATTAAACATTCACAGTTTTAGTTACGTGCCAACTGATATTCTGCTCGTGGAACAAAGCTAAGCAAGCCATTGGAATTGACCGAGAGAAGTGCCTGTTTATAGAAAGTGAATGTTGAGCTGTACTTACTGAACTCAATATCACTTAGAAAATCATAACTAGGATTGCAAAGCATTCAACTGGAACTTCATAAAGCCCAATGGTGCGAGTGAAGCTCCCTCCTTGAAGTATTAAAGCAGCTGTTCTCCCTGGGAAGGTCAGCTCAGCTGCTTTGAAGATGCTTCCTGTTATCTGTACACATATGCACTAGCAAAAACTCTTCACAGTCCACTAAGAGTCCAGTACAGAGAGTGGTTTGTGCTTTTGGGCATGTGCGCACACCGAAGAAAAGTTTTAAAAACAGCTGAGCCAGCCCTTGGGAAGTTTTAGCTCCTTTAGCGTCTTTGAGAAAGGCTTTCACTCAAAAAGGGTTAATATTTAACAACAATGATACACTTGACAGCTGGGTTTTTTTTTCACATACTGTATACTGCAGTGTATTTACCTGTGGCTGCTTTTAATACAATGATCTGGAAAACAAGGACATTTAAACTGCCTTCTCAATGAGAATTGCTTGCTGCAACTCAGATTCTTCTTTTAACTATGCAGTATCATGATCTCTAGAGGGACGCAGTGGCTAAGAAACTGAGCTTGCCAATCAGAAAGGTCAGCAGTTCAGCGGTTCAAATCCCTAGCACTGCATAATGGAGTGAGCTCCCGTTACTTGTCCCAGCTTCTGCCAACCCAACAGTTTGAAAGCACGTAAAAAATGTAAGTAGAAAAATAGGAACCACCTTTGGTGGGAAGGTAACAACGTTCCATGTGCCTTTGGCATTTAGTCATGCCGGACATATGACCACGGAGATGTCTTCGGACAGCGCTGGCTCTTCGGCTTTGAAACGGAGATGAGCACTGCCCCCTAGAGTAGCACATATGTGTGAAGGGAACCTTTACCTTTTTATCATGATATCTCTCTCCTCTCACTTCTCTCTCTTTCTTTTCCCTTTCTTTCCCTCTTTCTCTCTGTCTCACACACGCGCACAGAGTCACAGAACTTTGTTTTCATATGTGGAAAGTGCAGCAAAGCTATTACATGTTCAAAAAATGGAATGGCTCAACACGACCTACAACAGAGGAATAGATGGTGAAGACAATGAAAAGATACAAAGGTGGAATTAACCCATAATTTAAAAAAAAATGTAACTGGAATGAGATAGAATTTTGTAAGTGTAATTAAAGGAAATCGGAGCTTCTATTGTTTTTTTTTTTCAGTTCTTTCTACACTTTTGGTTCTTTTTTCTCTACTGTTTTGCATTTTATTAGGCTGTGTTCGATTTTATTGCGTTTTGTAAAAAAAATTATGAAAAAAATACTGTAAACAAAGATAATTTTGCTTAACATGCTGGTCGTTGGAATGGAACTCAGTCACGAAATAAGGAGTGGTTGTACCACATAACAAAAATTAAAACCAAACTTAACGTACAATGGAATGAAGGATGTAAATGAAAGTTGGCATAATAGAAAACCATTCTGGTATAATAAAGTGTCGTGGATGATAGCTTGGGGTTTCATCCCAGCCTCTTTGAAGAAATGAGGCTCTTCAAAATGTAAAGAACTTCTGAATAGTCTTCCAGAGAAAAAGATGGTTGGGGTTAAGATACAAACTTTCACAGACTAACCTCTTCCATCTTCTAGGACCATGGTGTTTTTTCATCTTGTTTGAATGAAATATTAAGAAACACCAATATGGTCTTAAAATAAATGCGAACCTTTTTCTTTTCAGGGTACCTTATAAAAACATAGCTTTGTAATGGAGCATATCTGAAAAGCACAAGACTGCTCTTATTAGGACTTCATTCGTTTCCAATTTATCTTACTGCAAAAATGGAAAGCTCGCATCATTTTGGATGATGGCTTAAAGCCTCTGGGGGCTTGCAGAGCATGGAAAAATGCTTCCCTAATTAGAGTAATAACCATAAACAGGTTGGCCTACATATATATAAAATATATATTGTGGATGAAAAAATAACAAGCTTTCCAGCAGTGATGGTTTTATAGCTGAGCTGAGATGATAAGAACTGAGCAAGGTTTTCTATCGTATGCAATCTGAAATATTCCACAAAAAGCACTTTAAAATATAAGAAATGTATTGCTGTAGATTTTTTTTTGTGGGAACATAATGTTTTAAAACAGTGGTTCTCAACCTGTGAGTTGGGACCTCTTTGAGAGTCGAGCGGCCCTTTCACAGGGGTCACCTAAGACCATTGGAAAACACATATTTTCAATGGTCTTAGGAACCGAGATGGTTAGGGGTCACCACAACATGAGGAACTGTATTAAAGGGTCATGACATTGGGAAGGTTGAGAACCACTGTTTTAAATGCTTTTACATGTAGAAAATTGTGTGTGTGCGTGTGTGTAAAAAATAATATGGAATAAATGTTAGAATAATCATTTCCTAATATTTGTACTTGCATCAGAGGTGGGTTGCTGGTGGGAGGCTCCGCCCACCTGCCCGGACACTTCTGCGCACGCAGGACCGCACCTGAATCGGTAGCAAAAAAATTGGCAACCAACCTCTGACTTGCATGTAAAACGGAACTGTTGAATAATGACAGATTATTAAACGATATCACAAGAAGTTTGGTATTAATTTTCTAAGTGGCAAATGCATTGCCGAATAAAATTGTTTTTAATGTTTTATCTTTAAGATGGCATAAGTTCCTTTGTGTCTTTCCTCCAGTCTCTAGCACTTGATGAATTGGTTATATATGACTTAAGTTGATGTTGATTCTTAATGGTCCCATTGGGAAGCCTCGGAGATGAAGCCTCACTAGCCTTAGATCTTCCAATGATGTAACCATGACACTGTAACACAGGGGTGTCAAACTCAAGGCCCAGGGGGTAAATCCGGCCCACAGGGTGCTTAGATCTGGCCCGCAGGGCTGTCCTGGTAACAGCAAAGGACCAGCCCACGGTACCCCTGCCAGGAAAACGGAGTTCAGGAGGGCTGCAGGCGGCCCTCCCGAATGCTGTTTTCACTGACAGAGCGCTCGGGCCACTAGAGGCACCCCCGACAGAAGTGACGGGCTGGCCATGGCCCCCCCGTGCCCCCTGAGGTCAAACAACCCTGATGCAGCCCTCAATAAATCAAGTTTGACACCCCCTGCTGTAACATATATACAGTTTTTAACTTTGTCATATATCCATATACAGGTAGCTCTCCACTAACAACGGTTTACTTAGTGACCATTCAAAGTTACAACTGCAGTGAAAACAGTGGCTTATCGTCATTTTTCACACTTACAACCATTGCAGCATCCCTTTGGTGACCTGATCAAAATTCAGATTTGGCTATATTTGGGATGGTTGCAGGGCCCCAGGGTCATGTGATCATCACCCCCTGACAAGCAAAGTCAATGGAGAAGCCAGGTTCAGTTAACAACTGTGTTGTGAACTTCATTGCAGCCATTCACTTCTGTGGCCAGAAAGGTCATGAAATGCGGCAAAGCTCACTTAACAAATGTCTCACTTAGCAACAGAAATTTCATGCTCAATTGTCATAGGTTCAGGACTAACTGTACACAGATGGACAATACATGCACCTACATATGCACACGTATGCAAGATATAACATGCGAATAATTTATTTCCTGGTTAACAGCAATTTTAATCATTGTTATTTTACGCTGTTGCAAGTTAATTGCATTAACTGAGAATTTAAAATGGCTTTAATAAAAGTTTTCTGCGTATAGTATAGTCTTCATTGTCATTGTACAAAGGAAATACAGCAAAATTGGTTTTAGCCCCACTGGTGCAAAATTATAGAAGAAATGAAAAAAGAAAGAAAAAGAAAAACTAGTCATACGTTTTCCGCGCGTGCATGGAGTGATTGTGGTTGTATTTAAAAGTCTGACAGCCCAAGGATAGAAACTATTTTTAAACCTATTTGTTTGGCTGGCTATACTTTGAAGTCTTTTGCCTGATGGTAGAAGTGCAAAGAGACACTGACCAGGGTGTGAATCATCTCTGAGTATCTTCCTTACTCTGCTAAAGCAGCAAGACCTAGCAATGACATCCAGTGGTGTCAGAGGGCAACCAATGGTTTCTTGTGCCAAATTGATCGCTGTCTGTAGTGCCTTCCTGCCCGCAGCTGTTAAACCAGCATACCATACTGTAACGCAATATGTGAGAACATTTTCTATGGTGGACCGATAGAAAGAGGTCATCAGCCATCATTCCACCTGATTTTTTCGCAGGACTCCAAGGTAAGTGTGATGAAAGTATTTGAGCTAGAATGGTCCAGGATTCTACAATAGAATAGTTCTTCATGTCAAGTTACTATAAAATTCCGAAGCACTGCAAAACTTTCCCCTGAGGGGGAAAAAAAGCCAAGATCTCCATTTTAGATTTTTCAAATGTTTGTCCATGGACTGCAAAAAAAGACTTTTAAAGCAAACAGGAAACTTATTAAGTGGAATGCAATGTTATCTTCCACCATCTCAAATTGTGGAACTACTATAATTTTTCATTTTTGTTTTATTCACTGTCTCTGCTAATACAAAAATTACGTTGCTGCAGGCAGAATATAAGCCTATCTGTAAACTTCCAAACTTCCGTGTCAATGGTGCAGCTGCTGTGGAAGATTAAATAATCCTAAAGGTTAGTTGTCATGGTTGACTGTATAAAACAATCCCCACTGTGTGTTGATGGTATGGAGATTATGTGCTTCATCTGGTGATACTTTGCTGTGAACATTTGGTAGATTACTTTCCAGCATTCCCCAAGGAATCGATGTTCCAGGATCCCTCAAACTCTAATCTCTAGCTTGATACACTGCCGTGTCATTTGACAGACGATCGGAACTCCTTTGGAAACTGTTCTCCATCTGGAATAGTTCTCAGCTGTAAAATGGAAGGCAGCCAAGATAATTCGGCTGGATTCTCTCTATCTCTGTCCCCCATGGTGGTGTTAACCTCTTCCGGTGGGCACTTAAGCTTTTGACAGCAGTTGAATGAAACCTCAAGGAAAAACACATTTACATCTAACTTGGAGAAATTCACTAGGCTCTGGTTACATGTCTGCATAGTGCAATTCCAAGAGAGAGGAAGATAATAGCCATTAAATGGAGTTTATGTAGCAGAGAATAAACAAAGCATTTTTTTTTCAGAATAAATATATCTCAAAATTGGCAGACAAATAGGAAGAACGGCGTGATTTGGGAGTTAATTCTTTAATATTTCTAGACCACGGCTGTCAAACTCCCAGCCCATGGGCCGGATGCGTCCCGCGCTGGCCACGCCCACGCCCAGTTTAGCGAAGGGGGGAAAGTCCCAATATGTCATGTGATGCTGCTGTGATGACCTGAGTTTGACAGCCCTGTTCTAGACCATTGTGTGTTAAGCTAATTCGGGGGAAAACAACATAGACTTATGCAGCATAGGTAAATCAAAACACATTTATTTTGGAATAAGCATTTGCAGGCTATATAATGAGATAAGTATGTCAGGATAGTTGACACAAAATGCTTCATTAGAAAAATCTTTTTATCAAGATATATGATCAAGCACTGGTTTTACAAAACAGTCGCATGACACATTATTAGCCAAACACTTCATATTACATACCCTGTTTCCCTGAAAATAAGAACGCCCCAGATAATAAGCCCAATCGAGATTTTGAGTGCATGCACTAAAATAAGCCCTCCCCGAAAATATTGCAACACAGCAGCAGCCATGAGGTGACTATGCTCGCAGCGTCCTGTACTGCAAAAATAATAAGATCTCCCCCAAAATAAAGCCAAGCACTTATTTCAGGGGTCAAAAGAAAATAAGACCCTGTCTTATTTTTGGGGAAACACGGTATTTAATACAATTCAAAACTTCAGATTGGTACTACCTACTGTATGCAGCCTATATTTTCAAAGCAGAAATCAAGTCTTTTGAGTGGGAAGAATTTCTCTAGAAGCATAGAAATTTGACTCTCCAACAAAACATAAAAGGCACCAGCTTTAGAAAAGCTGCCTTATCAATCTTTTTTATACTTTATTCAAAATATATATTTTGGCATCTATCCTACAGTATTGCTAAAAATGTATTTTTGTGTATGCTACAGTAGCAGGAATATACAGTATATGCTTACTTGGTACCAATCACATTCTAATAGAAGGTTGTTTACTTCAACATATTGAATGAAGTAAACATAACCTTAAATTATAACGTGGTTCAAGTAAGTGAAATCAAATATCTGAGTTACAAATTAAAACAATAATCGATGTTGATTTGTGATCTTCTAGCAACCAACTGCTATCAGTTTTCTGCTAAACTCTTAGTGACTAAGATGAAAGAACAGTGGAGAGGGAAGGCCAAATAAGTGACATTTAGTTCTCCAAGATAAGACTGTCAATGATAAACACAAATAGAATCTAGTGATCAATCCAAGAAGAAGAAGAAATAACGCTATTCAGGTTGAACTTCAAAACTGTAACGTGGCATTACAATTCTCCATAAGACAATAAATGATTTCCTGCTTTATTCAGCTGGGTAAACTTCAACCAGTCACACTCTCCCAATCCAGCTCACCTCATAGAGTTGTTGTGGAGAAAATGAAGAGGAGGAATGTGTGTTGGATAGGTTTGCCACCTTGAATTCTTTATAATAAAGGTAAGATATTAGTAAATAGATACTAATTTGTAAACGATGAGAGATGCTTCTTTGCAAACCCAAATTCAACCCTATAAACAAACAGAACTTGAAGACCATTAAAGCTTTGACTTGGACGGACGATTGATCCAAACTTGTGTTGTGACCAGCAACAGTTCTTCAAGACTTCAACCTGAGTTATTTCCAATCATTTAATTCCTAATCCTACATTGAAAATGAAAAGTATTAAGTGTGAGATATGGTGCAAATCCATATCAACCAAACAGCAAAATAAACTTCCTTGGAAATAAGAACCAGCTATTTCCAATTGTAAAAGAGGAAGAGACGTTCAAGTACTAACAGTTCTCAGCATTTCCCTTCCAGCACCAAACCATTATTTTTAAACAAAGTGCTGAACGCAAATTCAAAACTGCTTTCTATAGTAGGTTCAGGCACACAGCTCTTACAGGCATTTCAGTATTTACAGGGACTTTCCTTGACATATCTTCTGTTGAAGATTTTCTAGGTAAAGGTGAAGGTTCCCCTCACACATGCATGCTAGTCGTTCCTGACTCTAGGGGGTAGTGCTCATCTCTGTTTCAAAGCTGAAGAGCCAACGCTGTCTGAAGACGTCTCCATGGTCATGTGGCCGGCATGACTAAACACCAAAGACACATGGAACGCTGTTACCTTCCTACCAAAGGTCGTTCCTATTTTTCTACCTGCATGTTTACATGCTTTAGAACTGCTAGGTTGACAGAAGCTGGGACAAGTAACGGGAACTCACCCTGTTATGCAGCACTAGGGATTTGAACCGCTGAACTGCCAACCCTTCTGATTGACAAGCTCAGCATCTTAGCCACTGAGCCAACCCTGAAGATTTTCTACCCAAAGCCAAAAAAAGGTGGGGTTTTTTTTTGTTTTTTGTTTTGCTTTGTGTAGAAAAACGTTTTGGCTTTGTGAAGAAGATTTTCTACACAAAGCAAAAAATAATAATCAAACTTTTGCAGCATTTATTTACAGGAATCCCTTGGACGTAGCTTAGATATTTTTAGCAACTAAAATAGAGTTAACTCCAACCTAATGCTTTATTGCAAGTGTGACTAGAAGAAAGATAAAGAGCTGAGATATTAAAGAACTGCGGAGAGTTTAAGAGTCTGGAACAGGGGATTGAAACAGGAAAAATGGTAGATGTTTGTGACCTCAACATTTATAGAAAAAAAGGAAGACCTTCAGTTGGGTTGTTCTGACCAGCATCTTGCTTGTTTGGACTCTGTGTCTCATTTCCGCAGATGCCACTCAAGATAGACAGGGAACATCCCGTTCTGCCTTCTGTGAAATGTATGTTTTGTGGCTAGATGTGATGACAATGGCATCCAGTTGATGAAGGAACAAGTTGAATGTCAACCATTTTATGAGCAAACCTCTTTGTTTAGATCCCGCTTTTATTATTTCTTATAAATGATATGCGTTCCCTTATCCATTGGCTGGAAAAAGTTAACCTTACCCTGTTGTAGAATTAGGGAGTTAATAGGAAAATCCTTGGGATCGTTTTGGGCTGCAGGGAGCCACTAGTTGCTATCACTGGAACTTTTTCAATCAAAATAGACAGATCCTGTTACAGGCCATGTCAAATCATTAACTTACTGAGTGAAAGGACTTGCAGCTGCCTGGCAGCTTTCATGTGGGACATCTGATGATTAATTTTAAAGACATATTGTGAAAAAAATCCTGCTGCTAAAGTTTCCTGTAGTTTTACCAGGGTTTTTTAAAAACACAGTAAGAAAGGGACTATTAACCCTCCGAACTGTATTTAGATAAACAGTATTTTATCCAGTTTTAACATCTTGAGACTGTTGTCTATGGGACTAACAAGTCTAAAACAGGGGTGTCAAACACAAGGCCTGAGGGCCGGATCCAGCCCATGGGGTGCTTAGATCCACCCTGGAAACAAAGAAGGACTGGTCCGCTGTGCCTCTGCCAGTGAAAAAGGAGCTCCATTCCCTGTGCTAGTCGTTCCTGACTCTAGGGGACAATGCTCATCTCCGTTTCAAAGCCGAAAAGCCAGTGCTGTCTGAAGACATCTCTGTGGTCATGTGGCCAGCATGACTAAACGTCAAAGGTGCACAAAATATGTGGACTATTGATAATCAAGATGATTCCATCAAGATCAACCAATAGAAATTTTATACTCTGAGTCAGGGGCAGGTCTTCATTAGGCAGACTTCTGGCTGTTGGAGATAAGTATTGGCTAATATGAGGATGTGGCAATAATGATGTTCGTCCACATGTTGAAGAGGACCTTGACATCTAACAGGTTGTGGGCTGTCTACGATGTGTCCGCAGGTGGCTGGTAAGGCCTATACGCGCACAAAATGTTCTGCCACACGTCGGGCAGACATGTGTGGGCACCATTGTTGCAGCATTTGCAGCTCTGGCTTTGTGGCGTTTTTGCTTCTGTTGTGCTATGGTTGTTCTTCTGTCCTCATATGTCTGGCAGCCTTGGTGGATCAGTGTGTGCCATGCCTTATGCCAGGGTTTCTCAGGAGGTGGTGTCAATTTCCAGGGACTTGGAGGAGGCTTTCAGTGTGTCTTTCTATCACTTCCTTTGTCCCCTGTGCGATGGCTTTCCTTGTGGCAATAATAATCTATTGTAGAATAACGGAGTTGGGAGGGAGCTTGGAGATCTAATCCAACCCTCTGCTCAGGCAGGAGACCCTATACTAATTTGGTCAAATGGTTGTCCAGTCTCTTCTAACAAATCTCCAATGTTGGAGCACCTACAACTTCTGAGGAAAATCATTCCACTGATTAATTGTTCTAACTGTCAGGAAATTTCTCCTTAGTTCTAGGTTGGTTCTCTCCTTGATTAGCTTTCATCCATTGCTTCTTGTTCTGCCTTTAGATACTTTGGAGAATAAATTGAATCCCTCTGCCCCTTAAATATTGGAACACCTCTATCATATCACCCCTAGTTCTTTTTCCCCATTAAACTAGGAATACCCAATTTCTGCCACTGTTCTTCATATGTTTTAGCTTCCCTAATTATCTTTGTTGTTCTGCTTTGCATTCTTTCTAGAGTCTCAATATCTCTTTTTATATTGTGGCAACCAAAACTGGCTGCAATATTCCAAGTGTGGCCTTACCAAGGCATTGTGTACCTTTTCCTTTCGCGTTTCCTGACTTTTCCTCTCAAAAAAATACAGTGTTTTATGTGACATTTAAAACTTTGTCTCAGGCGGCAAAGTGGTTTGGATCCACCCTAGTATGACTGCTTATGTGTTGCTTTAACCTTCATGGGTTTTTCCCCCCTGGAAAAAACCTACTAAGTGCTTTAGAAAATGCAATATGTAGAGATAATAGGCAATTAGCAATTGTAGATTATAATACTGGTTTGGAGAGAACTGTCACTCTTGTGTTAATAATATTATTATTAACCTAGGCTTTTCCAACTTCGTGCTCTGTATGTGTTGGCACTGCAAATCCCATCATTCCTACTCAGCATTGGAAGCAATTAACTGTCCTTTTCTTTCACAATCACTTAGTTTGGCAGCAAGGAAGGTCCATCAGCTGTCACCAATCAGAAGTCTCAGCAACTTTAAACAGCCTGCCCAATAAGGCTATAGAAAGAGATGCTTTTCTGGATAAAGGGCAATGCACATAGAGCCTAATTCTGAAGTTGTCTGCCCATTTGCTCCTTAGTGTCTTCACATGTACGGAATATGTAATTCATGTGCATTACACATTCCATACATGTGAAGACACTCAGGAGAGATAGTTAGGAGGAGTTGCTTAAATAGTCCTGCGAACCTGGAAAAATGTAGCTGATTTAATAATGTTCTCTCAGGTTTGAAAACACATCTTTCCAAAGTGTTAAATTCTATATTTTACTGACAAAGAAATAAAGGAAGACAAGGTAGTATTTCTTCTACCAACTTAGAAGTTCAAAAGCATGTAAACAATGCAAGTAGAAAAATAGGAACCACCTTTGGTGGGAAGGTAACAGCGTTCTATTTAATGGAAAATACGAGCTGTATCTCTGAGTAACTATTTTATACTATCTTCATTCTTCAGAGCTTTGTGGGAGCCACAAGGTTCAGGAATGGGAGGAAAAGCATCAGAGTTTCTCTTGGGCCCATTATTTCTCTAAATTCTGAGCTGTGATCAAACTCTTCATTGAATTTTTTTAAAAAATGCATTAGAACCACATCTCTAAGAATTGTCAATCATCCAGTAATTGGAGAGGCATTTGCACCCCTCCTTAACCTCTAATTAATGGGTTTTACTACACAGTAATGGACAGTAAAGGGATGTGGTGGCTCAGTGGCTAAGACGCTGAGCTTGTCGATCAGAAAGGTTGGCAGTTTGAATCCCTAGCGCCACATAATGGAGTGAGCTCCCGTTACTTGTCCCAGATTCTGCCAACCTAGCAGTTCGAAAGCATGCAAAAATGCAGGTAGAAAAATAGGAACCACCTTTGGTGGGAAGGTAACAGCGTTCCGTGCACCTTCGGCATTTAGTCATGCCGGCCACATGATCACGAAGACGTCTTCAGACAGCCCTGGCTCTTCAGCTTTGAAACGGAGATGAGCACTGCCCCCTTGAGTCGGGAACAACTAGCACATATGTGTAAGGGGAACCTTTATCTTACACAGTAAAATTCAAAAAAGGATTCTGATTCAGAGGATTTTGGTGACAGGAACTCTTGGGACAACAGTTGTGAAGGTGCCCTGATCCCAAACTATCTAGGGTTTCAAAAATAATCCCACTGAATTGTGCTTAGAATTTTTTAGGAAGCAGGAGAAAATGGGGAATATGTTTTCCCCCAAATATTGGCTTAACCTTCCTGCCATATTAAAGCTCACTATTGTATATATTGGCTCCTATCTATAAGCTGGTCTCCAAGCCAGTCCCTTTGTTTAGTCTACAGGAGCAGGACTTAAGCAAACAACTTCTTAACATTTTTAATTAAATCTACCACCTTAAGGATCAAAGCTACAAAAATATGAAAGGTATCAGTGGTACACAAATGCGAACATTTATTGCGTTCCTTAGGATATCTTTCTTAGAAGCATTTGAAAATAGGGCACTGGTATGTTACAAACAAGACTTTTACCTATAAACCTCTTTCTGATCTGCCCAAATATATTCAAAGGCAAGACTCTGAGTGGCCTATGTGTTTTTTTAAATAAGTATCTTGTTATAGGTAGATACATTTCGCCTACATAAAATGGAAATTCTACTAATCTATTTTAAAATAAAGATCTAAAAGGACAACTAAGCATTACTTTCAGAAATGAATAGTTACTTATATATTAGCTGTCAGTGGTGGGATTCAAATTTTTTTACTACCGGTTCCTTTGGGCATGGCTTGGTGGGCATGGCAGGGGAAGGATACTGTAAAATGTCCATTCCTACCCCACTCCCAGGAAAGGTTACTGCAAAATCCCCATTCCCTCCCCATCAGCTGGGACTCCGGAGGCAGAGAATAGATGGGGGCGGGGCCAGTCAGAGCTGGTATTTACCGGTTCTCCGAACTACTCAAAATTTCCGCTACCATTCTCCAGAACTGGTCAGAACCTGCTGAATACCACTTCTGATTAGCTCTGTATATCACTCTGTGCCACTGTTTAATCAGTCATGGGCACACATGTTCACATTTGGGAACCGGTAGGAAAAGTAAGTGAATACCAACCCCGGTATCAACATCTGATGTTAGATGTTAGATACCCAGCAGGACACATTTATGGGCTGATGCCCTCTATCTCAGAGTCACAATTTTCCACTACATTTTAGAGTGGGTTATAGAAGGAAATGATATTGATTGATCTGCTGAGCAAAACAACAATTGTGTGTAGTAAAATCCACCTGAACCAATTGAAATAGGAGAGACTGCATGAAAGACACTTTGTTCACGGTGGTGAACAAAATGTCCCCAAAGACTTACTGTATACATTATGTACTCTTTAAACCCATCTATCCAATTATGTATTAAACAGTGGTGGGATTCAAACATTTCTACTACTCGTTCTGTGGGTGTGGCTTAGTGGGTGTGGCAGGGGAACGATACTACAAAATCCCCATTTCCGCCCCACTCCTGAGAGAAGGATACTGCAAAATCCACATTCCCTCCCCACCCCACAACCTGCTTTCCAGCCCCATTCTCCTGTGCAGGGCAACAAAAGAAGACCCAGCCAATTAGCCAGGACTCAGATCAGCTGGGAGTCAGGAGGCAGTGAATAAATTGGGGTCGGGGCCAGTCAGAGTGGCATTTGCTGGTTTTCCGAACTACTCAAAATTTCCACTACAGGTTTCCCTGAACCGGTCAGAACCAGCTGAATACCACCTCTGGTATTAAACCAGTATTACTTTATTATCCAAAAGCACTCATGCTGTTCTTCCTGTGCAATTCAACAGGGCAGATTCTTCTGTCAGAGATGTTATATTCTTTTGAGAAGAAAAGAGGATGTAAATGTAATTTCTGTACCATGAAATGCCCCAAGCCCAAAATAGGGCACCCCTGCTTGCCAAAACTTTGACTTGGTATTTGGCAAGACACGTGTGCAAGTCTGGAAATTGGCAAAGAAAAACTGACCTGTGGCCAACCCAGTTTTAAATTGCTTTCGGAATAAGCTTTCAGTTGTCAGTCATCCTGTTCAATGTTTAAATCCCATGTGAACTTTTTGATAATATTTGGCAACTCTTTTTATAGTCACACAATAGTAGCAGGTTATTTAGCCTTTGAAAACTTGAGCAGAATGTATATCTCTGCTGTTTGCTTTATTAAAATTTATTTTTAGTACAACTCTACCTCCATAATGCTGGATTTTATGAGTACAGTCCATTCAAGCAGGCCCTGGGATTAAGGTTGTTTCAGAGCTTCTATTATAAATTCTTGTTACTAGTTTTCATGTTGCGGGCATACAACTGGGCCTTACCTATATATCCTGTTATAGTTGCTATTGTTTTATTATTATGTGGTTAATCTTTGGTGAGATTCACAGCCTTTGGGGCTGGTTGGTAGCTCAGCAGCTCGAGTCCTAACCAAGGATCTAGGAACTGTTAAGGTAACGTCAGAGGATATTATTATTTGGAAAAATGATCTTCATAGGAAACTAATATCTTTCAAAGATCCTGGAACACCGGGGAACTACCAGAGGACTGGAAAAGAGCTGATGTTGTTCCCATCTTCAAAAAGGGAAAAAATTAGATCCAGGAAACTACAGACCTATCAGCCTAACCTCAATACCAGGAAAGATTCTGGAAAAAATAATCAAGCAACGAATTTGCGAACACCTAGAAGCAAACAAAGTAATAGCCAAAAGCCAACATGGATTTGTCAAAAACAGATCATGCCAGACTAATCTTATTGCATTCTTTGATAATGTGACAAAATTAGTAGACCAGAGGAATGACGTTGATATAGTTTACTTGGACTTCAGTAAGGCTTTTGATAAGGTAGACCATAACCTACTACTAGATAAAGTAGAAGAATGTGGGTTAGACAGCATCACCACCAGATGGATTCGTAACTGGCTGACCAACCGCACTCAACGTGTAGTTCTCAATGGAACTGCATCTACATGGAGGGAAGTATGCAGTGGAGTACCCCAAGGCTCTGTTTTAGGCCCAGTACTCTTCAACATCTTCATCAATGATTTGTATGAGGGAATAAATGGGGAACTCATCAAATTTGCAGATGATACCAAGCTGGCAGGAATAGCCAACACTCCAGAAGATAGGCTTAAGATACAGAAGGATCTTGACAAACTTGAACATTGGGCACTATCTAATAAAATGAAATTCAATGGTGAAAAGAGTAAGGTTCTACATTTAGGCAACAAAAACGGAATGCACAGGTACAGTATAGGTGGTACCTTGCTCAGTAGTAGTAACTGTGAAAGGGATCTTGGAGTCCTAGTGGACAACCATTTAAATATGAGCCAGCAGTGTGCAGCAGCTGCCAAAAAAGCCAACGCAGTCCTAGGCTGCATCAACAGAGGGATAGAATCAAGATCACGTGAAGTGTTGATGCCGCTTTATAATGCCTTGGTGAGGCCACACTTGGAATACTGCATTCAGTTCTGGTCGCCACGGTGTAAAAAAGATGTGGAGACTCTAGAAAGAGTGCAGAGAAGAGCAACAAAGATGATTAGGGGACTGGAGACTAAAACGTATGAAGAACGGTTGCAGGAACTGGGTATGTTTAGCTTAAGAGAAAGAAGGACTAGGGGAGACATGATAGCATTGTTCCAATATCTCAGAGGTTGCCACAAAGAAGAGGGAGTCAAACTATTCTCCAAAGCACCTGAGGGTAGAACAAGAAGCAATGGGTGGAAACTAATCAAGGAGAGAAGCAACTTAGAACTGAGGAGAAATTTCCTGACAGTGAGAACAATTAATCAGTGGAACAGCTTGCCTCCAGAAGTTGTGAATGCCCCAACACTGGAAGTCTTTAAGAGGATGTTGGATAGCCATCTGTCTGAAACGGTATAGGGTTTCCTGCCTAGGCAGGGGGTTGGACTAGAAGACCTCCAAGGTCCCTTCCAACTCTACTATTGTATTGTATTGTATTGTATTGTATTGTATTATTGTATTAATGCGGCTACTTTAAATTGGTGCCTGTTTTAAATACCTGTTATAATAAATCATATTTTTTTATTGAAGTGAGAATTTGACTTTGTAATTTATTGTTACTTTCCTTGATTCAGCAAATGTATTCACTGATTAAATTGCCTGGGTCCAAAGTCATAAAACTGACAGATGCTAACAAACAGTGTAATTTCATTGCCATTAAGAACTTGTAAAAATTTTTTAAACAGACAGACTATTAAACAATGAAAAGTGACTGTAATTGCTTTTAGGTGTAATTTTATATGGCTCTTTATTCCATGTTCTGATCTGTTTGGTAGTCAAAATCCTTAATGGAAGAAGTTTCCCTTGTTACTGAATAATGAGCAAACTTGAGGGCTAAAATTAAATGGAGACAACTAATGGAGATGTTCTGACTAGTTAATTTTTATCTGGTTGATTGTCCAGATGTTATTGGGAAGGGCTCACATTCTCACATATGGACATAGTCCTCGACATACAGCAGTTCATTTGGGGACTGCTCAAAGTTATAATGGCACTGAAAAATGTGACTTATGACCATTTTTCACACTTGCGGCCTCCCCGTGATCATATGATCAAAATTCAAATGCTTGGCAACTGATTCATAATTATGAAGGTTGTAGTTTCCCGGGGTCAAGTGATCTCCTTTTGCAACCTTCTGACAAGCAAAATCAATGGGGAAGCCATACTCACTTAATGACCATGTCACTAATTTAACTGCAATGATTCACTTAACAACCGTGGCAAGAAAGGTCGTACAATAGGGCAAAACTCACTTAACAAGTATCTCACTTAACAACATAAATGTGGGGCTCAATTGTGGTTGTAAGTTGAGGACTACCTGTAATCCAAGTTAAGATGCAGTTCAATAGTTTCTGAAAAAAATGTTATATGAAGATGACTGATTTTACCTTCCTAACAGGACTGCAACCTCACCTTGGGAAATACATACAATAAAAATAAGATGTAGGGAACTAAGAATTATTGTAACTAGAGATACAAAAACTAGAACAAATTGCAAAAGACTGGCAACTGGGTAAAATCACAAAGCCTTGCAACTTCTAAACTGTCCCATAAATTTTCTAACCAAACAACATATACCATTGTGTCTTGAGCCTTTAAGAAAGGATTCTTGTTGGCTGGAAATTAAACGTCTGGGATACAGAATTGCTATTCTAATTGCATTTGGGACAGGTGACCACAGCAAAGCCACGGAAACAGAAAAGTAACTACCAGGATTTCCCAGGCTTTTAGAGAACTGTGGAGAGTGAGTCTGCAAGATATCCAACCAAGCTTATATTTAAAAAATGTCAGGACTAGGATTCATTAGTATATCTTAAGAAATTACCAGGAAACAAAATTCAACATAACAAAATAATGCCATCTTTTTTCTTTATTTTTTTTTATATTTTATTGATTCGATTGTTTCTTTGCTTGTTGTGGACAGTTGTTTGAGGGTCAAGCAGTGTACAAGTTTCATTATTATTATCAATTAAATAGAACCCTAAAACAAAAAGGAGTAAAAAAAATGCAAATATATTAGATCAACAAATAAGAGTCACCTTACAGGGGAGATGGGTGCCATAAACATTTAATAAATAAGTATTAATAATTCAGTTACCACAAATATCAAATGATGGGCAGTATGTTTTTCAACACTTTGAGAAAAATGTATATTAAATCTGCCCCGTTCCATTCCTCAGAATTAGTGAAGTTGCCTCGAAGAATCTGAAAGATTGGAAAAATCTGAACTATGCAATAAACTTTGAGCAACGTCTTCACAAGTCAAATAAAATCCTTTTTTTTTTTTTTTTTTGCTCTGAGACTGTGCAATGTTTAAACTCAGAATAATTGTGCAAAATAGAAATATTTAGTTCTGGTATTTCAACATTGTTGGCTGGAGTTTAAAGGGACAGAAACAATATAAGGCAAATGTATTTAGAGGAAGGGCCATAGTTTCCTGGGTAAGATGAAAAAGAAGCTTAGAGCAAACTTTTCTAAGTGCAAAAGTTATGGCTTTCCTCTGTTTACGGTTAGAGAAACAAAAATGATATACATTTTCTTTTTGCAAACAGTAAAAGGACAGAAATAAGTAGGCAAATCACGATATATCCATTGTGACACCATGACACAAATTGCATGATTTACATTTACAGATTTATGATGCATGAATTATTGTGCTGCCTAAACTAAATTCCACCCTTTGCAAAACGTCATAATATATATCTCATTTTGATGTCATTATGGCTTATTAACAATTAGCCCTGAGCTTAATGTCTATTGTATAGTCTACTATCTTTTAATTGTGGAATTTAGGTAAGATCTTTTGAAAGAGACACCCAAGAGTGATGAATACATGAAGTTAAATAATATATTCATTATGAATACATGTCGTTAAATTATGGTATTTTCTTCCAAAACTGGTCATCAAATTTAGACAGTACTAAGGGAGATTGATCAGATTTATGAATGGTTGAAACTATTAATCTATTATTCTCAGATGCAAGAAGTCTGGAAGCAAGATAAAGTTCAAAAGTACTACGGGTTTACTTCGTGCTACCTATACACAAGAATATGAACTACTAACGGTCAAGGCAAATTGGTGTCAGATAAGAGTCAATGGGGGGTGGACTTAGGTCTCTTAAGGGGGTATAGCTGCCAAAAAAGCCAACACAGTTCTAGGCTGCATCAACAGAGGGATAGAATCAAGATCACATGAAGTGTTAATACCACTTTATAATGCCTTGGTAAGGCCACACTTGGAATACTGCATTCAGTTCTGGTCGCCACAATGTAAAAAAGATGTGGAGACTCTAGAAAGAGTGCAGAGAAGAGCAACAAAGATGATTAGGGGACTGGAGACTAAAACATATGAAGAACGGTTACAGGAACTGGGTATGTCTAGCTTAAGAAAAAGAAGGACTAGGGGAGACATGATAGCAGTGTTCCAATATCTCAGGGGTTGCCACAAAGAAGAGGGAGTCAAACTGTTCTCCAAGGCACCTGAGGACAGAACAAAAAGCAATGGGTGGAAACTAATCAAGGAGAGAAGCAACTTAGAACTGAGGAGAAATTTCCTGACAGTTAGAACAATTAATCAGTGGAACAGAAGTTGCCCCCAGAAGTTGTGAATGCCCCAACACTGGAAGTCTTTAAGAAGATGTTGGATAGCTATTTGTCTGAAACGGTATAGGGTTTCCTGCCTAGGCAGGGGGTTGGACTAGAAGACCTCCAAGGTCCCTTCCAACTCTACTATTGTATTGTATTGTATTGTATTGTATTGTATTGTATTGTATTGTATTGTATTGTATTGTATTGTATTGTATTGTATAGAGACTCCAAAATAATGATGAGTTTGATCCCACTCTTGAGCTCAACCTGGTCATTTCCTTCATTTATTTACTACGAATCCTATATAGCTTCCCATTTGATAGCTGCAGCTCTGGATGATCAAAACAGGTGAAAGCCAAACAAGAAGAAAAACCTCAGAGCTTGAGGAAGTTGATGTTGGATTGGTAGGGGGAAAGCACTGATGATATTTTGAAAATAGGAAATGATGGAATTGGAAAACAGGAACACCATTAGCCTAGATTAGTTTTTTTTTTAAAAAAAGACTAGGATGTACTGTAGAGACTTTTTGCGGAAGTTTATTATAAAAGACAGATCTCAAGAGGTGAATTGAAGCAGGTGCAAAATCCAGGTTCCACATCTGGGTCTTATCAAACTGCTTTTCACAAAGAAAAAAGGTGAAAAGGCTGGGAAGGAATGTTTGACTGAGAGCTTATGAATGTGGAATATATTTTAAAAAACACATTTTTTCTCCCACTTGTTCTGAGACCCCATCATAAAAGAGTACCCAACTGCTTCTTAAGTGGATTGATTACTAGGAAATGTGGTAAGCCACCGCCCTCCCTCCTAGAAGAATTAATATCTTGAGGAATATTTTAAAAAGGCAGATTATTATATTTCCCAAAGGGAGAAATGGAGAGACATGGGTTTCTTTTAGAGGCAGAAAGCAACCCTCCCTTTCCTTAATAGTCCACAGCAGATGTCAGCACTTAAAGAGATAAAGAGCTTATTGAAAAAACACAAGTATCTAGGTAGCTCTATTCATAAGCAAATACCCTCACCCAAGAGCCAAAACAGGACAAAAGCCATTAAACCACAGTAGGAATTACCCAACACTCTTTCAGAACAGAAGGTCCTTCATTGCATCGGACAATCACCTAGGATTTGTACTTTGTGTACAGAGCCAGCTATGACCCCTACATAACCCCTACATGGCCCCATGCTCTTGCACAGGAACAGGAAGCTCAAGTGCAAAGCCCAAGAGAAGATATAAGCTCCTCCTCAACTCCATGATCATCTGCACCAGGTCATCTGCACCACAACCATGGCCTTGGTAGTTCTGTTCATTATTAAACCTTCTTTCCAATCAGCCTCCATGTTTCCAGCATCTTTTTTCCAGCTTGGAACTGAACCAGATGGATATTTCTTCCCACAGACATATGGAATAGTTCTTGAGACTCCACTGTTTATTGCCAGAAGTTGGAAAAAAGAACTTTATATACGTAATCCTTAAATGATCCATGATTGTCACTCTAAGAGCTGATATCTTCTGCTGATGATTTGCATTCCACTACTAGTTTGGCTTGGAGTTGTTGTGGTCAGTGGTCAGTTGTCTGAGCAGCCTCACCTTAGCTCTGTTGATAGGATAGGTTGAGAAGCTTAGTTAAAAAGTCCCAAGATGTATTTTAACTATCCTTTGTGGCTTGCTGTGTCATGCAATCAGGGAATAGGGATATGGGGAAGGGAATGTTTTTTGGAAGGTTTTCATTTGCATGTATGTACCAATGGTGTGTTCCGGATTCCCTTCCAACTGGTATGGTTGGAATGGGCCCAGCGTCACCCACATGGACGTGTGTGGTGCGCACATGCATCATACTTGCCTGAGATACCTCCGCAAGCTGCTGCGATGCTCCAGCCGCTCGGCAGAGTGTCGTGCAGGAGCCGTACATGCCATGCGCATGCACGGAAGCGCCAAAGGCTTAAAGGACAGGTAAGGAGCTTGGGCGGGCAGGTGGGCCCTCCGGAGCACCGTACTGGAACAGTACCCAGGGCTCAGGGCAGGCTCTGGTACGCCTGTACTGGGGTGTACCGCCTGCAACCCACCACTGATATGTATGTATGTATGTATGTATGTATGTATGTATGTATGTATGTATATATATCGGGGTGGGTTCTGGCTGCTGCTACTGCCGGTTCGTTCAAGGACGCAGGGACACTAGATGCGCGCTAAGTGAGCAAGCGCAGCACTAAAAAATGCTTCTGCGCATAACCCACCTCTGATATACATGCAATATAAGAAATATAAGAATTTATATTTCTTTTTGAGGGGGTGGTCTTCTTGCTTGCATCTCTTTGACTTAACACGAAGTTGGCATACCTATATTATCCATTAGGCACGATAGGCAGAAAACTTTGGAGGCCTTACGAAAATAGTTTACATTTTTTAAAAAGTCATAAAATATGAAAGAGCAAAATCAAAAGATGTACAACCTTAGATTATATCAAAGAATTCATTAATGTTTTATTATGCATATTTATTTATATATTTGTTTATATTTCATATTTTTAATCACCCATCTCCTTCAGATAAAAGTTCTGGTTTGTATACAATTTACTGACCGTAACTTATTCCCTGCAATTCATTGAAGAATGAATACTTTTTGTAACCCTAAGCATCTGGAGTATAACACAGGTGGTATTCAGCAGGTTCTGGAGAACCGGTGGTGGAAATTTTGAGTAGTTCAGAGAACCGGTAAATACTGCCTTTGATTGCCCCCGTCCCCGATCTATTCGCTGCCTCCCGAGTCCTAGCTGATTGGAGTCCGGCTGATCGGCTGGGCCTTCTTTTGTTGCCCTACGTAGGAGAATGGAGCTGGAAAGCAGGTTGGTGGGGTGAGGAGGGAATAGGGATTTTGCAGTATCCTTCCCCTGGAGTGGGAAGGGAATGGAGATTTTACAGTATCCTTCCCCTGCCACTCCTACCAAGTCACACCCACAGAACTGGTAGTAAAATTTTTGAATCCAACCACTGGGATAACATAATAAAGGCCCATAAAGATAAATATGCTTAGGACCTATTAGTTGGAGCAGGGGGAACCACAAACGCAAATCTGAAGTAAACCAAGATCTTGGGTCCAACTATGACAAGCCACACTTAAATAAAACATAATTTATAATCTTATTGTTTTAAATTAGCTTCCAGCTCCTTGCCATGCAATAGAAGCAGCAGGTCATTTTTTAAAAGTTGGAGACAATGTTTACTTGCCAAAATACTAGTCCGAGAGAACATTTGTCACTTCACAATCTTGCTTCAACTGTTAGCTCACCGTTCACTAATCTGGCAGTTGGTTTTCACAGGGTTCCAATCTGGTGATCCTTATTTTTTAAAAAGGAGAAACAGCCTGCAATTGAATCTTGGATGTTCTGCATGCAGCTTAATCTGCCCTTCCACAACATGGGGGCTTCTCCTATCATAAGTGGCAGGCATAATATTGAATGTATTATAGAAGCTTAATCCTCAGTTCCTGGCTCTCCAAACATTCCAAGGGAGACATGCCATCCCCTGGAATATTCTAGTTCCAACTCCTCCTCTTCCTCCGAACCAACATCCAACGGGGCCATGATATTTCAGCTTTGACTGAAAAATAGAAAAAAGAAGTGTTATGTTACAGCTATACAAATATCACATTGTTTTCATAATTCTGTTTAAACAGCTATTTTCTCTTGTTTAAAGATTTTAGAAGCATTCGACTACCTAGGAAAGTTCGCTTAAATCAAGAAATCAACAGATCAGCCCACAAGCACAGTGATTTAAAAATAACGATTTATGGTTTTATATGTTGTACAACCTCATTCAATTATAGCTTATTCAATAAATCAATCTTAAATATAAATAATGGCCTAGTGCAATAGTGCCTATAAATTCTTTCTAGTGTGTTTCTATTTCTGTCAGATTCATTGATTCTGTGAAGGCTTCCAGAAGGTCAGGAGATCTTTTGAGAAGTATATACTTCTCCAAATTTATTTCAGAAGATTTGATAATATTTCAGTATTTTGGGAGACAATCAAGGAAATGGAAAGAGGAAAATGATTTCCTTCTCTTTTATTGATCGAAGCCTGCATAAATACAAAACAGAAACATTATCTTGCATTTTTCTACCAGCTCACATGCAATTTTATAAAAGATAATTTTCAGGTGCACTATGATGTTCTTGCATTAATTTATTTATAATTGCCACATCCCTTTTCTGTATGAAGTGTTGTGATGCAATCATTATAATGCATTGTTATTGTTGTTGTTCAGAGGTGGGTTCCTGCCGGTTCGGCCCAGATCGACTGAACCGGTAGTAGCGGCAGCGGGAGGCTCCACCCACCTGCCCGGATGCTTCTGCGCATGCGCAGAAACATCGTGTGCCCGAACCGGTAATAAAAAAAATTGGCAACCCACCTCTGCTGTTAGTTGTGAAGTCATGTCCGACCCATCACAAACCCATGGACAAGGTTACTCCAGGTCTTCCTGTCCTCTACCATCCTCTGGATCCATTTAACCTCACACCTACTGCTTCAGTGACTCCATTCAGCCACCTCATTCTCTACCTTCCCATTCTTCTTTTGCCTTCAATCTTTCCCAGTATTAGGCTCTTCTCCAGTGAGTCCTTCCTTCTTAGACAGCCAAAGTATTTGAGGTATTTGAAGTATATTGCAGGCTAATTCTGCCAACTGCCAGAAGTTTGATCCAGACTGGCCCAAGATTGACGCAGTCTTCCATCCTTCCAAGGAGAGTAAAATGAGGACCCAGATTGTTGGGGACAATATGCTGACTCTGTAAACCGCTTGTGAAGCAGTGTATATAAGTCTAAGTGCTATTGCTGTTTCTTGTACAAACATCTCTATGTCAATTATAAAGGTTTTTTTTAGTCTTCCTATTCATCCCAAGTGTTTTGATATTATTTTTCATGCAGTTCTATGATTTTAAATTTCTGAATACCACACTACCACATTTTTTTTTTTGCGTACATCCCAATATGTTGCTTTTCGCAGTCATTCTATGCATGCAGATTTTATGGAAAACTTCTAAACACAATTGCTGAGTGTTTCATAAGCCAGAGATAAGGACCCTGGAGACAATTCCTGAAAACGTATCATTCTTAAAGAAAGTATGTCCCCAAAACAATTGCTTTTCCATCGTGAAAGAAGATTGATTTCCCAGATTTCGAAAAGAATTATGTTAATGTGGCTGGAGTTAAATAGTCATGGGGAAAAAATCCCCTTTTTGGAAAATAACAGTTGGACTTAAACGTGAAGAGAAATATCAACCACATATTACCTTATTGAAGAAGAATGAGAAAGTTTGTAATCAAAGGATAATTATAAAGTTGATTATTTGGCCTTAAAGATCTCCTGAGAAATTACTTAAATGGGATTCCTCATCGGAACTTGAGGGTGGGGGGAATCAAAATACAAAGCAAAGCTCCCCCCCACCTCCCGTAATCTAAATTTCAGGGAATTCTTTCCACCGCAAAGTATTTTGGATACAAAAACTCACATCTCTGTGATGTGTCATCACTTTTTGAAAGAATCCCTTTAAAAGTTCCTATGGTTTACAGTCATAAATTTTGGCAGAATTATGATTAAAAAATAAAGCTTTTAAAAACTTGCAGGGAAAGATATTCCATTTTTGGTCATTTTTTCTCCTATGCCTGGGTGTAAAAGCACTCAATAATGTTAGCTAGACAGATTACACATCGTAGAATTTTCTTTAAAAATAAACATACTTATATCCTTCATAGAATACGGACAGGTTTATGTCAGTAAGGATGAGGAAAATAAAATACCAGTATTGTATTTTTTTAAAAAAGCAATGAAAAATTATTTGTTTCTTGTCCTAGGATCACTTTATATATAGAAGGAAAAAATAAATAAATTCTTGAATCTTTGGATTTTTCAACACACAATGTCATTTTGCTTTGCCTCAGAGAAAGGAATAATGCAATCTGCAGGAAAATGGTTTGCTTTCAAATAAACTACTGTGAAATTGAACATTAATGCTGGTGAGTGAAATCAATATTTATGAAGGGCCCTCATCTGTTTAAGTCCTGAATGAACATTATAATCCAAAACTGCTGGATGAGTTCTTTCAGGTTACCTTTTCAAACTAATCTGGATAAGGTCTTTCTTCAGTAATGATACCTGGACTTGTGCTTCAAATCTACCTGTTCCCTGTAATGTTTTAAACAAGAATGCAATATAACAGAACCTCCACTGAGTAAGCAAAATCAAAATATCATGGTTTCATGAGAGATTAGCCATGAAAATAACCAGTCAATTTATATTATAGCTTCCTACCCAGAAAGCACTCAAAAGATGTTGTCAGTTTACTATTGTTTGAATGTTGCATATGGCAGGTGTGTCAAACTCAAGGCCCGCGGGCAGGATGAGGCCCACCAGGTGCTTAGATCTGACTCATGGGGCCACCCTGGAAACAGCAAAGGACCGGGTCACAGTGCCTCTGCCAGCGAAAATGGAGTTTGGGGGCCCCGCACACCCGCACACCCCCAAGCTCCATTTTTGCTGGCAGAGGGCTGTAGGAGGCCATCACAGGTGAAAAATGGACACAGAGCTGGCCACGCCCACCCTGGCCACACCCATCCCCCACCAGGTCAAACACAACCCTGGTGCAGCCCTGGTATATGCTCATTCTTGAAAAACAACATTCCACACCATTTTTCCCCTCCATATACACCAAACTGGTTAAAATTGCATCTTTCAACATTTATATCACCTGTAAGTACTATCAATGGAATATGTATAGAAATTGGAGTTGGGTAGCTATAATAAATTGAAATAAATGCATAAATAACTAACTTCTAATGTAGTTTATTAAAGGATAGGAACATAACTTTATCTTTATATTTTCTGTTTATTTTTATATGTTAGCTTTATTTTCCTAGCATTTACACATTCAATATTCCCCAGAAAATTTTCTCCCTGATGCCAGGTCACCTAAAAGGCATGAAGCTGGCAATTCTACAACTTTATTATATAAATAGGGCTTCAGTTGAATTCAAGGCAATACTGAGGCAAAATCACTTTATTGTCGTAATAAAAGAAAAATGTAAGCTAGCAAGACTCACTCAGATTCTTCTTCCTGCTTTGTTCATTGTCCATCTTGCCTGATTCCTTCATTTCTTTTTTATGCATAGTCATGAAACAGTAATAGTGACTAAAATATATCATGCTTATTTTCATATAAAGCAAAAAATGCAAATTTTCAGGCTGAAAAATTTAGACTAGTTTCTGCTAGATGATGATGATAATACATACCCTCAGGCCAGTCCTGCAGTTTTCTTGGAAATGTTTTTGAAAGAGTTTGTCATTGCTAATTTTCTTGGGTTGAGAAAGAGAGAATGATTGTGCCAGCTAGCTTTGTCTCTAAAACACATGAAGAACAGTTGCAGGAATTGGCTCTGTCTGGTTTAATAAAAACAAGAGCTATGGGTGACATGTTAGTAGTGTTCCAATATTTAAGTGGTTGTCACAAAGAAGAGGAGGTCAACCTATTCTACAAAGCACCTGAAGGCAGGACAAGAAACAATGGATGGAAACAAATCAAGATAAGAAGCAACCTAGAACTAAGGAGAAATTTCTTGACAGTTCGAACAGTGAATCAGTGGAACAGCTTGCCTCAAGAAGTTGTGTGTGCTCCACCAATAGTGGATGATTTTACGGCAAGATTGGACAAACATTTGCCTGAGATGGTAGGGTCTTGTGCTTGAACAGAGTGTTGGACTAGAAGACTTCTAAAGTCCCCTCCAACTCTGTTATTCCCTTATGCTACTTCTGATGACTGCCGGCTGACTGCAATTTGGCAGATCGAATCTCCAAAAGCTCAAGGTTGACTCAGCCTTCCATCTTTCCGAGACTGGTAAAATGAGGACCGAGATTGTTGGGGGCAATAGGCTGATTCTGTAAGACACTTAGAAAGGGCTGTAAAAACACTGTGAAGTGGTATATAAATCTAAGTGCTATTGCTATTCTAAGGCATGACTAGAACTGATGGTCTCATGATTTTTAACCTGTTGTTTTTAACCACTACACCAAAGTACTCTCATTGGGAACTTGGGGAAAATGTACTCAAAGGTATATTGTATATAGAAACAATATACCTTTGCTTGACAAAGATGAGGTATTCCGAATCAGCAAAACAGAGTAACAGAATAAAAACCGGAGTGAACCCAGTGGATGAGTCTCCTGGAAAGCATTTAAAAATCAACTATGTATACTTTGATAGAAGTTTATTATATTTATTTTTTGTCAGCACAGTAATAAACACTCAAGTAATAAAGACATGAAACCAATAGCAAAAAAGAAAGAAAGAAAGAAACAATATGATACATTATGAATACATAGGCACACAAAACATGGTCATAAATAGTAGCCATATAGTGTGTGTGTGTGTGTTTGTGTACATACACACACACAAAAGGGGAATACCAATTACCACGGCACAGATCAGTGTTTTTCAAATTTGTCAGCTTTAAGATGTGTGAACTTCAACTTCCAGAATTCCCCAACCATCAGTGGAGTTCACCGCTCTCCTCCTCTACTGGTATCATTCTACCCAATGGCTAATGGATTCTTTCATTTATATAGTTGTTTCTTTTTAAAACAAATGTTTTAAACATTTCTGTCCGCACCGGGATGACTGTTGGGCTAGCCTTGAAAACAGCTGTCAACATGTACATGAACTATCATTTAAAATTGTATTAAAGTTCCATGCCAAGTCTTTCTCAAGAGAGACATCTACATAGGCCTAAATGTAAGCAATAGCAATTGTTTATTTTCCTTAAGGCTTAGTCAGCAGAAAATGAATGCGCTGTTCTTTCATCTAAAAAAAAGATATATTCTTTTCCCCCTGTTCACCTGTCAGGTAGAGATTTGAGGGATTTAAAAGGTTGTCATAATACATGATATCATGAGCTGTTTCTAATGGTTTAATCTCTAACCTGAACAAATGGTGCCTGAAGCTTGTTGGGGATCACTGTATCCTCTCTTAGATGCTATGTTGATTGTGATTACTCATCGGTGAAGGAAGGGCCACTCCCATAGATGAGTAAGTGAATATGTCTACCTTCTCATGTTTTCATGTTCTGTATGTTCTCTTATTTCTTAAGAGAGGTATATTCAACTCTCTGGCAAGGCTCTTTGCAAATGGATCGTTTGTTCTTTAACATTGATGATTATAATAATAATCTGGATAACAGAGGTGGAAGTACCTAGGGACAGCAGAATAGAAGAGAAAGAATTGGAAAAGATAACAAAATATAAAGACCTGCAAATAGAAGTATATTGATTGTGGCAAAAGAAAGCAAAGGCAGTACCAATAATCATAGGCACCTTGGGTGCAATCCTAAAAGAACTGATCAAGGGTGATATTTACTTACCTTCCCTACTGGTTCGCAAATGTGAGCGTGCATGCCTCCCCACATGGGCTCAGCCTTTTGTGCATGCGCTTTTGGTGAAAAAAGGGGCTTAAATGGGATGCCATAGAGCCATGGTGGATGGGCAGGGCCACCCGCGATTTCCGCTACTGGTTCGGACAAACCAGTATGAACCGGTAGAATACCACTTCTGGAACTGATGCACTACATCAGCACTGACAAATCAGTATGTTGCAAAAGGCAGCTTTATTCAGGACAACTTATATCCTGCAACAATATCCCTAACAGCACAAAACGTCAACATCAGTTTATCCCAGGTTCTGGGGAAGGCCTCGATAGGTGGATAAAAATGCAAAATCCAGTCTGAACATCTAGATGACTGTGTAATGAATTGTAATAAGTGTCTGTGTTCAACAAATATACAAGAGTCTTCTATGGTAGATGTGTTTGCACTAGAGGTGGGTTCCTTCTGATTTGGACCAGTTTGGCCAAGTAGGTAGTAACTCAGCCGGCCACACCCCTGAACCGGTTCTATTATGCTGCCTATGGTGCTGCCATCTTGGTTTTTGTACCTACTGCACAAGGGCGCATAGTGTGCATTAAGCGCACACGTACATAGCGTGTCCCTGAGCAAACTGGCAGGAGAAGAAGGCGGAACCCCTCCTGGTATGGACCATAGATCAGCATAATTTGGTCTGGATTCTTAATTATCTTTCTGGATCTGGATTCTTAATTGTCTTTCTTAATGAAGCTGACCCATCAGTTTCTTTCTTCTTTCATAATAGTAGTCACATGGTGGGTCAAAACAGTCATCCCAAAATCAATCATAATTGAGTCAGAGGTGGTATTCTACTGGTTTGGACCAGTTTGCCCAAACCAGTAGTGGAAATCACGGGTGGCTCCGCCCACCTGCCCCCGCTCTACGGCATCCCATTTAGGCCATTTTTTTCACCAAAAACACATGTGAGGAAGGCTGTGCGCATGCATGGAGGTGGCGCATGCGAACGGAGCACGCTCACATTTATGAACCAGTAGGGAAGGGAAGTTAATACCACCCCTGAATTGATTCCAGGTTTTATCCTGAAATATCCTGAAATATATGAGTTTGCCATCTCGTATCTTCAGTGAAGTTGGAACCCTGATGACTGTATAACTAATATGGCTTTATTTAAATTTCATCAGTATAATTATAGTATATGCATGTAGTGTGAAATGCAAATATGTATACAGTCACACCATCTTTCTCAGCAGTTTCAGGTCATTCATTGTGAGACTCATAGAAAAAAACCTACCTCAATGTAGTATTGGAAGCTGCTTTTCTTGTAGCATTTTTATCTGGTTTGGTGACAACAGTTGGAAACTATTGTTTCCTCGCTGTTTTAAAGGCATTTGGCTTTTTCGGCAGAATAGTCACATATTCATTGGTTTCTAATCCCGAGACAAAATTCAGGTGATCCACCATATCCAAACAGTTTGGAATTCATGATGCAGAGAGCACAACTAATCCGCCACAAAATTCATGCATCTACTTGAATGATGTGAAATATGCAGACTAGAGCGAAGGTGAGTTTTTATGTAATCCCTATTTCGGTATGCTGTTCTATGACTAATGGATTTTTCTTCCCAGTACAGATTCCCAAATAACTTCGTTTCCCTTTGTCCAGAGGAGAAAAGATGGGTTGCATACCATAAACTTTTCCTTGAGCCTAGCCATAATCACTCTGAATGGACAGCCTGATTTATTACTTGCTTTCTCAACAAGAGGAATCTTTTTGAGTTTAATTAGATTAAAATAGATGGTACTCAATGACGAAAAGTGGTTCTGACTGCATAACTAACTGTGTAACATAGCAATACAGGTACGGTATTTTTCGGAGTATAAGACGCACCCTTTTCCCTCAAAAAAGAGGGTAAAAATCTGGGTGCATCTTATACACTGAATACAGCATTTTTAGTCTCCTGAAATCCTGCCCCCTTTGCAAAAATGGCCATGCATAGGCTTTAAGGGGCTTCCAGAGTGCTCCTGGGAGCTGGGGAGGGCAAAAATGAGTGCTGTTTTTTGCTCAGTTTTGGTGCCCCCACCTCCCAGGAGCACTCTACAAGCCTCCTAAAGACTATGCATGCCCTTTTTGACAAAAAAACAGACAAAAGAACTACCGTATTTTTGGGAGTATAAGACGTACCAAGATTTTGAAGAGTCAAATAAAAAAAAGTTTTTGCACTCTGCAGACCTCCTAGAAAGGCCCCTTTTCATGAAAAGGGGCCTTTCTGGGAGGTCTGCAGAGTGCAAAAACTTTTTTTTAATTTGACTCTTCAAAATCTTGGTACGTCTTATACTCCCAAAAATACGGTAGTTCTCAACTTACAACAATTCATTCAGTAACCGTTCAAAGTTATGATGGCATTGAAAAAAATGACTTTTTATACTTATGACCATTGCCCCATCCCCGTGATCACATGATAACAATCTGAACACCTGACAACTGATTCATATTTAGGATGGTTGCAGTGTCCTGGAGTCATACGATCAGCTTTTGTGACCTTCTGACAACCGAAGTCAACGGGGGAACCAGATTCGCTTAACAGCCATTTTACTGACTTAAGAGCTGCAGTGATTCATTTAACAATGGGGTTAAGAAAGGTTGTAAAATGGGGCAAATTTCACTTAACAACTGTCTCGTAGCAGTGGAACAGCGACAACCCGTTCTTAGGGACAGACTTTAAAAGATATATGACTTTAAAAGATGAGGATTCCATAAACACGGTGCCTTCAACAGTTATTCTTAGATCTAATCAATACAATACAATACAATACAATACAATACAATACAATACAATACAATACAATACAATACAATAGTAGAGTTGGAAGGGATCTTGGAGTTCTTCTAGTCCAACCCCCTGCCTAGGCAGGAAACCCTGTACCGTTTCAGACAGATGGCTATCCAACATCTTCTTAAAGACTTCCAGTGTTGGTGCATTCACAACTTCTGGAGGCAAGTTGTTCCACTGATTAATTGTTCTAACTGTCAGGCAGTTTCTCCTCAGTTCTAAGTTGCTTCTCTCCTTGATTAGTTTCCACCCATTGCTTCTTGTTCTGCCCTCAGGTGCTTTGGAGAATAGTTTGACTCCTTTTTCTTTATGGCAACCCCTGAGATATTGGAACAATGCTATCATGTCTCCCCTAGTCCTTCTTTCTCTTAAGCTAGACATACCCAGTTCCTGCAACCGTTCTTCATGTTTTAGTCTCCAGTCCCCTAATCATCTTTGTTGCTCTTCTCTGCACTCTTTCTAATCAGCTACGGTAATAAAGAATTACAGTGCTTAGGCTTGGACAATCTGGAACTGCTCTGCCTGTGGTATGATCTAAGCACAGTACACAAAATTGTCTGCTACAACATCTTACCTGTCAACGACTTCTTCAGCTTCAACCTCAATAATACACGGACAAACAATCAATACAAACTCAAGGTAAACTGCTCCAAACTCGATTGCAGAAAATACGATTTCAGCAACAAAGTGTACAACGCCTGGAATGCTCTTCCTGACTCCGTTGTTACATCCTCTAACCTCACAGCTTCGATCTTAAACTGTTTACCGTGGACCTCACCCCATTCCTCAGAGGTCCATAAAGGGGGCGTGCATAAGCACACCAGTGTGCCTAACGTCCCTATCTTACTGTCCCCACCTATTTGCATTCATTTCTTTTGTTTATATCCATGTTTATATTTATACCTGCTATCTTGTACATGTTTGACAAGCTAATACATACAAATACAAGAACATTGTGTGTAATGGGGGAGAATAGGCAAATCATTAAATCTTCAGCTTTTCCATGCTATTTCACAAAATGTCTGTTTATGCAAATGTTTATTCTGTTGTTCTTTTTATGTGACTATTTATTTTTAGAAAGAAGGAGTTCAAGAGAAAAGATATGTGGCTCACCTGAAATTTTATTCACTTTATGAAGTCTAAGGGTTGTATCAAAAGGCGAATGCCTAAGCCAGGCGTGTCCAAACTTGGGAACTTTAAGACTTGTGGACTTCAATTCCCAGAATTCTGGGAGTTGAAGTCCACAAGTCTTAAAGTTCCCAAGTTTGGACACCCTTGGCCTAAGCCCTCAAGAACATCAAGATATTCCCTGGCTATGGTTCTAAGGCATTTTATTATTACTTCCAAAAAAAGATAGAAGGATTGGGCTGTCATTCTTTTTTTAAGGGGAAAAATGTAAGGTTCCCCCCCCCCCATTTTATTTCTTTCCAGCATGATCACATGACTTTAAATATCTGTCTGAGTATGCAGGATGGAGGAGAGAGTAAAGTTTATTGGTGGCTTGGGCTGAAATTCTAAAGAAACAATAAATTCCTGCTTTAATATGCCAGTGGAAATGAAATGCGACTGACATGTTTTTCTAGTCCATAGCCATAGACACCTAAAAAATTGCCTAAATTTCTGGATGAAAAAGGAAATCAAAAGGGAAGTAAACATACACTGCCAAAATCAAGAACTCTGATGAGTGCAGGCCTCAATTTCCCATGAAAACTCCATGTTCTAGCTTCATCTGGATACCTGAAATCCGGGGAGTTGCTTCACATTTAAAAAAAAGCTTAAAAGAAAACTGATTCAGAGATTTTTCCAGGTGTTCAAAACATATAAATGTGGAAAAAAGTGTAGAAATATATGCTCTGAGCTTGCCCTCTTAGCTTTTGACTTCCTTTTGTTAGTGAGGATGGTCTGAAGATTCTAGTATTGTTGCATTCTGCTCAATTAAGCATACAGTATAAGGTACAGGTAAAGCTTCCCCTCGCACATGTGTACTAGTTGTTCCTAACTCTAGGGGGCGATGTTCATCTCCATTTCAAAGTCGAAGAGCCAGCACTGTCCGAAGACAACTCTGTGGTCATGTGGCCAGCATGGCTAAATGTTGAAGGTGCACGGAATGCTATTACCTTCCCACCATAGGTGGCCCCTATTTTTCTACTTGCATTTTTACATGCTTTCGAACTGCTAGGTTGGCAGAAGCTGGGACAAGTGAAGGCAGCTCACTCAGTTACACAGTGCAAGGAATTCGAACCGCTGAACTGCCAACCTTTCAATCGACAAGCTCAGTGTCAAAAGTAAAGCCGTTTCCCATGTTATCAGAATATAGGGAAGGCAGATAAATCTTTTCATCTATGGCAATGTTTCTAAACTTGGCAGTTTCAAGATGCGTGCATTTTAATTCCCAGAACTGCATTGCTGGCTGGGGAATTCTAGGTATTAAAATCCACATACCTTAAAGCCATGAAGATTGAGAAACACTGACCCAGGGCATTGACCACAGGGGGATTGGCCACTGCTAAGGAAAAAGATGGCATTATTCCCCTAAGTCAACTGATTGATTGATTGATTTTGCTGTCCCTCTTGATGAAGTTTTCCCTTGCATCAGAAAGTTAGACGATTGGGTGGCATGCAATTATCCTCTCCAGAAACACATTGCTGCCTCCCGTCAAAAATGACTGAAGCTGTCATAACTAGAGGTGAAACAAACACATCTTCAAAGCGCTCCTACCATCTTCAAAGCGCTCCATGGCACAGGACCTAGCTACATGCGGGATCGCATCCTGCCCCATACATCCCTACGACCAATTCGCTCTCACAGAGAGGGACTCCTCCGGGTGCCGTCCACTAAGCAGTGCCAGAGGGCGGCGCCCAGGAGTAGGGCCTTCTCTGTGATGGGCTCAGCCCTCTGGAATGATCTCCCCCTGGATATTAGGATTACCACCGACCTCCGCTCCTTCCGTTCAAAACTCAAGACCCACCTTTTTAAACTAGCAGGCCTGGCTCAACCATAGCTCCATTTTATTCCTCCTGGCAATTTTTAAACTTGTAATTTCCATTGGGGTTTTAAATTTAACTTATTTTAATATTTCTATGTTATTATAATGATTGCATTGTGTTTTATACCTCCTCCGTACAATGTGTAATTTTATAATATGTGTTTTTATTTATTGTACGCCGCCCCGAGTCCCTTTGTGGAGAGGGAGCGGCTAACAAATTTAATAAAATAAATAAATAAATAAATAAGATGATAAAAAGCCAGGAATCTTGATTAAATTATCCTTTCAGGGAAGTACGTAAGAAAGAAACAAGTGGATAAAGAAACAAAGGAGAAAAAAAATCTTACCTGAACCAGACAAACTTGGCCTCAGCACATTGAAAACCCCTCAACCACAGTTAATCTATGAAGTAAGAACTTTGAGGGAATAAAAAAGGATCTGAAACCCACCATCCCTTGAGTTGTCTTTGGATTTAGATATTGCAGCTTCTGTCCCTCTAGGTTAGGGGTGTCAAACTCACGTCATCACAGCAGCACCAAGTTACATATTGCAATTTCCCCCCCCTTCGCTAAATCGGACGTGGGCGTGGCCAATGCGTGACGCCTCTGGCCCATGGCGGTGACTTTGACAGCCCTGTTCTAGGTGATGCCTTGCAGTCTAGTTGGGAAGCAGGCAGATAAGTGTGGATATGTGTTTGTGTGAGCGAGAAAGAGCAAATGTACATTGTAACTAGTAAAGTTTTATTATTACTTTAAATGCATTGGGCCTCCCTGTATGCCAAAGAACCTGTTGTGCCTTAGCGCTCAGTTGAAAGTGATGTGTGTCCGTGTCCATAATTATTTCCAAGCTGTTAACTGTATGTCTTGCCTTCTGTAACTGCACATATCTGGAAACTCAAGGAGAAAGCAAGGGGATTTGCAACTTTTTGGAAACTGGTGCTTACTTTTGATTTCTGGCCAAACAAATGGCCATTCTGAATAGGTTTGCTTAGCAACAATGGCATTTGCTTTATGACTACCACATCTGCTGAAAAACTGTTGCAAAAATTGGTCTGTCGTGTGATGACCTGTTTAATGACTGGCACAGCTTAAGTCCATAATTCTGGGCTTATGTGGTCAGAAGGGTACCTGCAAACCATTTTGGACTAGATCACAAAAGCACATTTAGATGTTAAAAAGAGAAAAACAGTTGTTCTTGTAAGAAATCAACTCACTACTCAGTTCTAGCCACTCTACAGATGAATATATGTTACTTCATTAGACTAATTAAACCACACAATATGAGAAAAGAAATAGGAATTGGTCTACATTACCCAAATAATTAATGGGACAGAAAGGAGAAATAAAACATAGCCTCGGAATAAAAAGATCTTTGAACCCTTTATGAATTGTTAGCAACTTATTCATGGGAATGTTACTAGGCACATATGGGTTGGTCTGTTAGCAAATCTGTGTGTAACCCTACATCTTTGGCCTTAATGGCTGCCTAACGAGAGATTGAGATCATTAGGGCACTATTTTTATCCTGAGGCATTTTGTTTGTGTGGAGGTTTATTGCCATGGATGCAGTCACCCTTCCTTTTCATTTTATATTATTTTGAACCTGGAAGAAGGCTTTCTCAATGAAGAATCCAAAGGTTTCACTCTATCTTTTGGAGTTAGAGCTATGCCACCAGCTCAGTGAAGGAAAACAGATCATGTTCTGCTTTCTTGGGTTGAGATGATTTAGAGATGGCATAGAGAAGAACACCATATCATCATCCAGATATTTATTGTGATGGATAGATACAGATATAAATAATTCCAAAGTTCAGAACTGCATAAACTACACTAAAGAGATCCAGTATAAAATTGCTGGAAGGTAGTATTCTAGGCCAGCTTATGCACAGATACAGAAGTTCTAGGTCCTTAGAGAATCATGGAGCGGATCTAGATTAGTCAGCCTGTTTTTGCAGAAACTCTCCAACTCTTTTGTGTGTGCTGTGAAAATTCAGTAGAGTATGAGGGTGAAGGTTTGTTCTCTGAGCTTGTGGGTTGGTTTCCAAAAGTTTCATTACCAGGCTAGGTAACATCTTCAGCGGAGTTTATAAGGGATTCAGGTGTGGGTGGGTCAAGCAAGGGTCTTGTGACAGGTCAGATGTGAGGAGGTTACATCAGGTTACATCAAGATGTTACATCAGGTCAGGGTTAGAGGTGAACTGCTGGTGTGGGGGAGTTGCATGGGTTGGTTGAGGATTGGTGCTGTCTCTGGTTGGTTGTGTGGTTGATTTGAATTCTGAAGGTTGGTTGGTTGGTTCATAGGTCAACGTGTCTGTTGATGGAATTGCTTTTGGAGTGCCAGACTTTGACGAACTCAGGAACATGGTGGGTGGTAGTGTGGCTGATGATCAGTAGAGTATGTGTGTGTGTGTGAGAGAGAGACAGTGGTTTTGCACTATTTTGAAATAGTGCACTAATGTTTAATGAGATTTATTACAATTAAAGAACAGTAATTCAAGCATCATCCTCAAAAAGAAGGAAGGACCAGGAAATCCCCAACCTAGCTATAAAGTTGTGCACTCTTGGCTTCATTTCTCTCTCCAATAGGGTTCCTGCATTCCAAAATACTGTCCACGTTTACAACTAATGGACAGGATGCATTGGAAGAAAATTAGTTATGGCTAACTAAGTGGGTATTATGAATAACCAAGAAATCTGGAACTGGGCTGTATTATTAGATGGGGTGAATGGAACAAGAGAAGAGTTGTTGTAGGACTTGGGAACAAGTGGTGCAACTCTGAAGACTATTCAGTAAGTTAGAGATTTAAAATCTGCAATAGCCTTATATGCAATTGGTGATAATATCTTGCTGTATGGACCTTGTCCTTCAGAATATATCCACTCAATGCAGATTTCTCTTCTGCTTTTATGGTTTTCCTCTCCAAAAGTTAGTTGTCACTCCACATTAGTGAAGATATTCACTCTCCCCTCTTTTTGGTTTTTCTCTTTTTCCTTTTTATTCTTGTTGCTCATCTATCAACTTTTGAATTATTTCAGATATGTGGACACACTATTTTGTCTGTAAGTGATGGGTTTTTAAGATAAATTAAAACTGTAAATTAAAGGGATGAATTAACAGTAGTATATATGATACTTTCTAGATTTTACCTTGATGGAAATTCTATGAAGATCAAAATCCATTCTACCATCAAATCTGCCACTCCGCTGTTCTGCTACCATTCTTTTTTCTCTTATAAAACTTTTCTAGATTAATATTTCCTTTAGCACTGGGCAAAGTTGAAACTGGCACTATTTCTTGCCCATTGAGAAGTATTGTACAATAGGGATACAAAATTTGTTTCTTCATAATTACACATAAGAAGTGTTCAAAAGACCATAGAGCATACCGTCTTCCAAAGGAATGGGTCACATAACTGTAATTGTACCATATGGCTACAGTATATTGATATTGGCTATATGAACCATAGCAACTGTTTTGTGAACATTACTATAAAATTCCACATAAGGAGTCTTCCAGAAAGTAACATTTGTTTGTCTATCAAACTTATTAACAGCCCATCTACTTCATAGAGAAGCACTTTATTCTTGTTCTTGCTTACTTTAAATAACTGTTTTGGGAAAATAGATACATCAGTCTAAGCTTCTATGTCTTTATCTAAGGATAGATATAAATTGAGGACTAAGTGGTGTTTTAGCTGCTTCAAAAAAAATGCAGTAGGTGACATACAAAGATGCAGTAGGTGACATACATAGATAAAGAAGTTGTGGTATTGTCCAAGGAAAATGTGCTCTCTTTTTCCTCAGATGTTGTATGGCTGGACTTGGAAAACAGAATTATTTCTGTTTTGGCTTTTCTCCATCTCTCAGAGCGCTAGGTTCAAGAGTCACCCAATGCAGCTTGTATAGAAAACACTGCTTCACATAACTTATCACTGTAAGATGTGTTCATGATCGCTAACTTGGATAGCTTTAAAACAGGATTGGATGAATTCGTGGAGGATAGATCTACCTAGGGTTCAAAGACTAACAGGTACTTCTGGCTTGCTGGCATCATGAGTTTAAATACAATTTTCAGACAAAAAAAAACTGGGAGAAGTCTCCAATTTCTGTATAGGAGCATTCTGGAAGCATCTGGTTGGCTTCTGTGAGAAACCAAATGCTGGATTAAGCTACTTACCCTGATCAAAACAGGGCTATTCTTAGGCTCTAATGGGATGGAATCTAGATTTGTGAACATCTTTCAAGGCTTGCTTTCTGCAGGACATTTAAGACCTATTACTTTCTCTAGGCATTTTGTTGCAGATTTAACTACAATCTCTTGAGACTTCCGCTGTTCCTTTTTTAAACACACGCTGCTCTGTGAAAGTTGTATGTGGAGAAGTAAGTAAACAACAGCATAAAATGTACTATGAGGAGAGAGGGAAGGACAAAATGCCTTTTCTTATTTTCTGCTCTGGTTTGGCATAACACTGAATAATCCTTTGGTTCCAACACTTTGAATTCTTCTAATTATACAATATTATTAATTGTGGGAAGTTTATTGTCTCATTTTCATTTTGCTAGGAAATGAGGCTATTCAGGGGTGGGTTGCTGTTGGCATTACTGCCAGTTCGGCATGCACATTTGCATGTAAACTTGTCTGCGCATGCGCAAAACGTTAAAAAAGAAAAAAAAATACATTTCTAAAATGAAAATTGTTCTGCGCATGTAACCCATGTGAGACAGTAGTAATTGTAGTATGCATTTAGTTTCAATACTTACATAGTGGTTTTAAATAGGCAAAGGTAACATATGGTAGAGTAATATCAGAAGCTGATAAGAATTGCACAATATTGGAAAAATGAGGAAATTCCTTCAGATGAAAACATAATTAAAAAAATATTAGACTGTGTAGAAATGGATAGATTAACATTAAAGATAAAGGATAAAGAAGATACAGAATATTTTTTAACATGGGATTTGTTTTACAAATGATTAGACAATAAAAGTAGAAATTAGAAGTTGGAAGAATACCACTATATACAAGTAAATATTGTTACTATTGTTGATATTGTGTATAAACACTGTTTATTAAGCACTCATCTATGTTAAAGAAAATGTACAAATAAATCTTATATATAAAAAAGGAGCTGATAAGATCTAATACTGGCATCTTAATGAAGTAGGATGAGAATAATACCCTAAAACAATAGTAAGAATAAATTAGCTCTGAATAAATATAATCTGTCAGAACAAACCAAGGTTAATATTTAAAATAGTTTTGCAGAAGATGAAACATTAGAAGGCTTTGTAATTTTTTTTCTAAAAAACTCTGGACCAGGGGATACCTAAGACCACTTGTTGTTACCAATACAGGTTTGTCAATCCTCAGATGTTGATAGAATATATATTTTTAAAAAGTGTTAATGCATCTTGTAATCTTTAGAAAGAGTTAACGTCTCAGTTTTCTGGAGCTGTTGGTGTTTGTGTCAGCAAGTGCTGATATCTCTATTATTTCATTTTGATGGCTCCGGGTAGGAGCCTTGACTTAATAGGACATCTGAAGGAGCTCAGAATCTCTCTCAACACTTTGAGATCATGGAGGTGAAATTACTCCAAAAAACAACAACAACAACCCACAACCTCTTGAGAGCTTGAGTGTTTTTGCTGCTTATGTCTGATTACTTTGGAAATTATTTTAGATTTAGATACCAGCAATTCTTTACTACTTTTGTAGCTGACAACCACCAGCAATGGCAACCAGTAGATTGTAAATGAAGTAGTCCTTCAGGAAAACAAAACAATCACAATCCTCTAATCTCTGTGCAAGCAATTTCCTTGATTCAGAATCTTGTGTGGACAGGAGTTTTCCCAAGGGATAATGAAAGTGTAGGCATGGACTTTGTGTGTTCATAGATGGATCATTTCACTGTCACGGAGGTGCCGTCTACTGTTCTTACTTTTGTGCCACTGTAAGCAGGAAGCATGGAGTAACGTGATGAGGTTCAAATGTAGAGGCACAGTACACATATGTTTTGCAGTGCTTCACTCCACACTCTTTCCATGCTTCAGTCTACAAGAGAGTGTTGGAAGAAATGTCCAACCAGGGTCAGCTCCAAGTGGTGAAAAAGACACTGGAAACATGGAGGCTGCTTGGAAATATGGTTTAATGGTGGACAGGATCACATGGCTTGAGTTCCTGAACAGAAAAGGGGGATATAATCCTTCCTGATATTGGGTGAAGAAGAAAAAAGAGCAAGATGCAGAAAGTCCCTGGTTTTATGCCCTCTCTGGCCTTTGATCTTGATCTTATATTCTGATTGGTTGACAAACTCCCATGGGGCCATGCAGGGGCAATTCTCTAGGCTGTTTTGAGTCCAGGTTTGGTTGAGCGCTTCTTCCCAGGTGCCCTGTGGTGAGATGGGTAAAGGGCTAATACTATCATGCCTTAATCCCATCACCCTGGAGCTGAAGGGGGGAGATCTTTATTATATAGAATAGACTGGCCCAGAGTTTTTTTAATGGCCCTTTGACAAAGGTGGGGACTATTAAGAGTGAGTCTGCTTCCTGCCTAAAAACATGTTTCTCCATTTCTGATCCAGGGAAATATAATATTCTGCCTTTTCAATATTTCCCAGGATATTTCATTTTTCTAGGAGAGGGGTGGGTTTTAATTTCCTACAAGAGATGGGGAAATCAATGTTTGGAAAATAAGTGCTTCCCATTAGTGATCCCAAAGTTGCTTTTTTCAAACAACTGGACTTTCTTGTTTTTCCTTGAAGTTGATTTGCTGCTCATCCAAGACGCAGTTCTGAATACTGGATGAGAAAGCCATATTTGAGGGGCTGCCACAAAGAAGAGGGGGTGAACTTCCAGTTGTATTCTGGTTGATCTTGGAAGGAAAAAACAAAGTAAGTCTAGTTGCCTTTTGAAAAAGCACTTTTGAGACAAACCATAACCCTGATGACTGAGAATCTCCATAGGCATTCCCATTGGTAATGAGACAGCAGCATCTCTACTGAAAAAGACATATGATGGTATTTTAATATAGAAAACAAGGGACGCTGCAGAATATTTTTTCTCATGATTATAAAAAGGGACCTTTATTTTTACACACACACACACACACACACACACACACACTCACACTCACTCACTCACTCACTCACATTCTACTTGTTAGAATTTATTCAACATTCTTTTTGTTTTGGGCATTTCTCAATCATGTTTTTATTCATCAACTTTGGTTCTGAGTGTGAAAGAAAGCAGGATAATTTCTCTCCCTAGCCACAACCATCTTTGCCTGGGTGTATTCTAAGAAGATCATCTTGTAGTAAGAAAGATACACAAGCGATTACATTGGAAGAAACATTTGCACAAGAGAAATGAAAAGTTACACTAAGTAGCAGGAATTAATATTGATCCACGCTAGGCACAGAAAACTTGCTTGGAGATACCATAGCTTCTGAATGCAAGAGGATAACGTGGGAACTCCGATTTTGCCGACATAAGACTCACAAATCAAACAAGAGCAAACTTTCTTGTCATACTTCCAGTATTTCCGCTTCTAAGCTCAGTCAATGTTAAACTTTCTTTGCATGCTTTGAACAGTCCTGGCTTGGATCCCAACAGGTAAGGCCTACAAGCTCAAAGGTGCATGAAAGGAGAAGGCAAACAAGATTTCACCGAACATGTCAAGGACTTAATCAAAGGCTTAGTCCTCAAAGTGGGTGACAGGTCAGGTAGAGGCACTTTTTGTTCCTCTGTGTTTGCTTTTGAACTGGTTTGCATGCTCCTTGGTCTGTTTCAGTATCCTAAAATCTTGAGACACCTTCTTTGTTTCCTTCTCAAATTTCCTTCATCCCAGATTAAGAAAGGAAAAAATGATTTGTGTGACTCGAACCCGTATCAATAATGCTCTAAGACTAGGTGGGTTGGAATATGAAATCTTAAATGTGTCTTCAATGGCCAATCTTTTGAGAAGAAAATCCTTTCCAGGTAGCTTTTACACTGAGAACTAATGAAAACATGTGTAAGGAAAAGCATGAATGGAAATTTATGGCACAAGGTAGGGACATGATGGTGAACCTATGGCACAAGTGCTGGAAGTGGCATGCAGCACCATCTCTCCATGCACATGAGCCATCGCCCATTGCTCTTCTGGGTTCTGGCACACTGGCTAGCTGGTCTTTATGCATGCAGAAGCTCCAGAAACTGGAAGAGCAGCTGCCTGGTGTGAAGCATGCACCAGGAAAATGATCTTTGGGTTCCTGGCATGCACATGCATACCGGGCAGCTGGTCTTCCGGTTTCTGGCAGGCATACGTGTATGAAGACCAGCTGGCCGGTGCATAGACGCACACTGGGCGGCTGCTCTTTCGGTTTCTGGCACACGGTGCTTTAAAAGGTTCACCAACACTGAGGTAGGGACTTTGGGGAAAAAGCAGGATGGAAATGAATGCACTGCTTGGGTGGGACTATGATCCTACTCAGTTAGGAAGAGGCATTTTCTTGTAAAGGGAGCATCACTCCCAGGAAAACCTGAATAGACTTATGAATGCAGAACTGGAAGGTTCTTCTGCCATAAGTTATCTACGCATTATTTTCTCCATTCAACTGTGTACTTGTAGCTGTGATGTTGTCCAACGGTCACTAAAAGAACTGTTGTAAGTCGAGGACTACCTGTCTGTAGAGATACTCCATCATCCAAGTCATGGTTATCCCAAAGATGCTTTTTCTGGAGGCAACTGGCCTTGTTTTTCCCCCTCTTTGAGGACATTTTGCTTCTCATCCAAGAAGCTTCTTCAGCTTTTTCATTCCCCACCATCCAGTCAGAGCTGAAGAAGCTTCTTGGATGAGAAGAGAAATATCTTCAAAGAAAAAAACAAACGAGAAAATCCAGTTGCCTTCAGAAAAAGCTCCTTTGGGACAACCATGACCTGGATGACAGAGAATCTCCACAGACAGTAGGTGGATTGTGTTATTACATCTGGGACTACTTTGCGACTTCGAGGACTCCCTGCGTTTATTGCACGTATGGACTACATTCATTTATTAGGTTTATTAGGAGAGCAGGTCGAACCTACAAAACATAACGCAGCCAGGCGGATTTTGGCTTTTAACTTAACCTCAGCCAAGCAGGGAAACCCCAGGGAGGCCGATTGCAACCCAGCTGACCTCCCCGCGCCGGTTCCACGTTTTGCAGCCGCCTCGCCTCCAACGCCCGTCGTAGCCTAAAAGCCACAGAAGAAGCAGAACGCGGAGCGTATCCAAAAGCGCGCCACCCGGCGAGTTGCTCGCCAAGAGTCGCGCTGCTTCTCACGGCGGATTCCCTAACACGTGCGCCGGCCCCTAAACCGAGGTAGCCGCCCGTTCTCAACCGGCGGGGTGGGAAGAGGAGGTAGTAGAAGAAGAAGACGAGCCCGGCCTTAAAGAGACTTTTTCCCTTTGCCCCCCCCCCCCCCCAAAAAAAAAAGCGCTTGGCTCTCGGCATTCACTAGTGGGAGCTGCAGAGGGCACGGAAACCGACTCCAGCAGCGCTCCTTTCTTTCTTTCTTTTTCTTTCTCTCTCTCTTTCTGTCTCTCTGCACCGGAGTTCGGGAGCAGCTGCGAGAGCCGGGCGGGCGGAGAGGAAGAGAAGCCAGAAGCGGCGCAGAGAAAGAGGTGCCGAGACGACCTCAAAAGGGCCGGGAGAGGAGAGGGGGAAAAAACACCATCACACACGATCGCTCTTGCCACGATCTCCCTCTTCTGCTTGGACACCGGAGGGGAAAACAAAACAAAACAAAACAAAACCCGGCGGCTCGACTCTGCCGGAAAACTTCATCAGCGTTTCGGACTTGCAAGTGAGTTTCGGCGCTCGGCGTTTCGGTGTGCGGCGGCGGAACGAAACTCGCCTCAGCGCCCGTTCCCTTCGCGCGGTTCGCGGCGCCTTCGGGGGTGGGGGGAATGGCTGCTCCTCCTTCCCCCCTCCTCCGCCTTGCCGCCTCTCCCCCATTAGCTGAGGGGGGTCTTTGCCATGGGCAGCTGAGGAAAGAGGGGAGGGGGAGGCTGGGTTCTCTCAGGGGCCGGATTAGGTGCACGTTGTGGGAAGGGGGGAGGAGGAGGAGGTGGAGAACCTCTTGAGTCTGGGGTTGTCGAGGGGTTTGCGGGGAAAGTCAGCCCTCCGGCTTGGGAGAGAGCGAGGAGCCTCCTGCCTTTTCTGCACCGACCCAGAAACTCCGCAGGATCGGGAATTGCAAAGAGTTTAGGCGGTGAGTAAAACGTGAGGGAAGGTCTTAAAACGGGAATGGGAGTGGGGGGAAACGGGAGAGATTGAGACGGCGCGGAAAGTTTGGTGGACGTTGCTAAGAAGTGAGCGAACGACTTAAGTTCCAGAATCACGTGGAGACAGATGTGCAATATCTGGAGTGTGGGTTGGAAAAGAGAGGGACTTCTTCTTTTATTCTTTACGAGTGGAGCTCCCTAAATTGGGGTGGGATGGGGCGCGAAGGGGAACCAGGATTATTCCTGGTAAAAAGGGGAAAGGATTATTCCTTTCCATTTAACCAGTGCAAAGGAACAATCTCTTGTCTCGGGAGAAAGTCGACTTTGGAAACTGTATTGAAATGCGCCCTTGGATAGCAGAAAGCATCTCCCCTCCCCCCCCCACACCCTCTGGGATAAGAGTACAGGGATAAAAGTACATTTTGGTGTTATTTTACTCCAGTGGCCAATCACATGCAGAGGAGAAAAAACCCTAAAACTGGACAAGTTGACAGTAACTCTTCATTCTGCAGTTTAAATGGGAGCTTGTTGTGTTCATATTTGAAGAGAAAGTTGCTTTTCTTGTTCCTCCGCAGTTGACCAACAATCTTGCCTCCTTCACGTGGCCTGCATGTGTGTTACATCAGTTTGAGAGAGATGGGCTGTCTGTGCGTTTTTTTTAAGGCTTTCATTGTTTTGGAATTGTAATTTGTAAGGGGCAACTATGTTGCTTTTTAAATGAACGAGGTTTAAGCAGTTTCAGGAAAAGCAAGCTACGTCCTGCAGGTTGGACCTGTGATAGTAAATAGATTGTGATGTGTATGGTAGGTGTAGTTTTGCTTTGAGGAGAATAGAAGAAAATACACATGCTGTATAAACCAGTACTGTAAACTCCAACTGTGCTTGCAATTTGACAGCGGTTAAATCAGGGGTGCCACATTTCAAAGTTACAGTTAGAGGGACTGCAGCTGCTCTCTTGCAGATATGTGGAATGGCATGAGACCCATAAGTTTTGCTAAGTGAAGAGAGGAAATTGGACACAGCTTAGTAGGAAAGATAAAATAAACCATCGGCAATGCTTTACTGATCATTCTTCATCTAGATTTTATATTAGTTGCATCTGCTGATACAGGTGTTCTGCTTCATCCCTCTGTTATTTTCAACATCGGGTAAAACGAACAAGTACTTTTCCAACAACCTGTAAAATCCAAGGCAATGTGCTTTCGTTGTTTAATTCCATCCTCCAGGGAGCAGAGCGAAATTTAAATTCATACCTTCTAAGCATCTTTGCTTTTTTTGGGGGGGGGGGGAACATCAGTGACTGCTCTTTCTGGGGTTAAAAACCAGTTGGGAGAACTAAGCTGTTCTTGAACAAAGATTGTTTTGAGTACAAGGGAGTGAATGACTTCATATTCGTAATTTCACAGTGATGAATCTGTGAGACAAATTCAGGTGAGGAACACCTTAAAATTGTCATAAGTAGCTACAAATAAACTGGTGGGGATTTTTTGTGGAGATAGAGCTGTGCCTGGAGAAGATCTCTTTGCTTATTGATATTTAAAAGAGGAGCTGTGACTCGCTGATAAAAGTTCAGAAATTTCAAGTTCAAGTGTCAAGTGTCCAACCAAAGGTAACAAAAGGAAAAAAAAATGTGACTTGGACCTGGGGAATCCACTGGTCTAAAACAGCGGTCACCAATTGGTAATCTGTGAGAAAATGTTGATGGTTCGTAGAAAAATTATTTGCATTTTTTATGTTGCACCAAATACTATTTATTTTATTTAAAAAATTCATGTTGGTGGCCACAGGATTTAAAATTATGAATTTAATGGTCCCTGAGGTCCAAAAGATTGGTGACCCCTGGTCTAAAAGACAGTGGTGGGAAACATGCCCAATTTATCCTGAATCAGTTTCTTGTGTTTAACTCTCCAAAGTGCTATAAAGGGTATTTTCTGTGTTTATAAGAGCAAAAGTGTTGTTTTTAAATGTTGTAAAAGTCCTACTGTTCGTGTAAATTCCACATGTGTTTTCCACTTTGTAACGTATAGAAAAAAAATTATAAAGGTGGCGGCTTTTGTGGAACTTCTGGAAAAGTTCTTTTTCATGGCTGACCTAATAAGTTTATAGAAAGTTTCTAGCTAGTGTAATACTAGAACAGATATATTAGAATAGCGCGCATGGTTTGATATCTCTGTATAAAGTACAAAACCATTGCTTGATTTCTGAAGAGTTTATACTGCAATAAACATAGAAATCTTGTTGAAGTTTGATCTGCTCAAGATTGCTATTTTCCTTTTGCTGTTCCTTGTGGAAGGGCATTCATCCAGATATTTGGGGAAGCAAATTGCCTTGTGAGTTCTGAAACCCATTGGTTTTTGTAAATGCAGTTTGGTCTGATTTCCTTTTGACCCCCCAAAATAAGCACGTGGCCTTATTTTCAGAGATGTCTTATTATTTTTGAGGTGCAGGAGGCAGCGAGTGTGGTCACCTCATGGCTGCTGCTGTGTTGCAGTATTTGGGGGAGGGCTTATTTTAGCGCATGCGCTCAAAAACCTGATTGGGCTTATTATCCAGAAAGGTCTTGTTTTCAGAAAATCAGGGTATAATCAGCATGCATGTGAAAATTCAAATAATGAGAGAATATGTATATTATGTATGCTATATTATATAATGGAAGAAAACATTCTACTGTGTTTCCCTGAAAATAAGACAGGGTCTTATTTTCTTTTGCTCCACAAAATATGGCCTTGGGCTTATTATAGGGGACGGCTTATTATTTTATGGTGCAGGTGAGAAGCGAGGTGCGCCTTTTACCTTTCCAGCTCCGTCATGTTCCTCGCCATTGTGCTCAGGGAAGCGGCTGGTAAAAAAACCCCCTTCTCGCGAGTTCAATCAAACATCTTGAAATCGCGAGAAGGATTTTTTTTTACCAGGGGCTTCCCTGAACACAATGGCGAGTAACACGACGGAGCTGGAAAGGTAAGAGGCGTGCTTCGCAGCACAACACTGCCCACCTTGCCCCAATGGTAAAGGCAGCCTGCCTGGTTCCCTTTCCCGCCATCCCTTTAACGAGGGGTGGCAAGTGGGGGGGAGAGAAGCGAGGCGCACCTCTTACCTTTCCAGCTCCGTCGCGTTCCTCGCCTTTCGCCCATTGAATCCCCTTGTAAAAAAAACTTCATGAGTTCAACTCGCGAGTTTTTTTTACAAGGGGATTCAATGGGCGAAAGGGCGAGGAACGCAGCGGAGCTGTCAGTCACTGGTAGCGCTAGGACGTGTGTCTCGCTTCTCCCCCCTCCACCTGCCACCCCTCGCTAAAGGGACGGCAGGGAAGGGAACCAGGCAGGCTGCCTTTATCATTGGGGCGAGGTGGGTGGTATTGGGCTGCAAGGCGCGCCTCTTGCCTTTCCAGCTCTGTCACGTTCCTCAACCTTTTGCCCATTGAATCCCCTTATAAAAAAAACCTTGCGAGTTGAACTCATGAGGATTTTTTTACAAGGGGATTCAATGGGTGAAAGGGCGAGGAACGCAACGGACCCAGAAAGGTAAGAGGCGCGCCTGGCTTCTCCCCCCACCTGCCACCCCTCGCTAAAGGGACGGTAGGGAAGGGAACCAGGCAGGCTGCCCTTACCATTGATGTGGGTGGTGTTTTTTTGCGTGAGAGGGGGTGATCGCATTGCTGGCCTGCTGCTGTTTTTGCGGCGGGCTCTTTTTGAGCGGGAGGGAAGGGCGGGGGGTCAAATTCAAAATTTCAAATTTTTAATTTGTTAGCCGCTCCCTCTCCGCAAGGGACTCGGGGCGGCGTACAATAAAAATATACATACATACATATAGACATACAGATACACACATATACATACATATACATACATGGAGGAGGTAGTAATCAAACATATATCACATTAATAATAATAATAGAAAATTAAAATTAGCCATTAAAATATCCCATGATAAAATACAATTTAAAAAGGACTGTCAGGAGGAGGATAAACTATGGTTGAGCCAGGCCAGATAATTGAAAGAGGTGGGTCTTGAGCTTTACACGGAAGGAGCGGAGATCGGAAGTAATCCTGATGTCAAGGGGGAGGTCATTCCACAGGGCTGGGCCCATCACAGAGAAGGCCCTGCTCCTGGGTGTCGCCCCCCGACACTGTTTAGCGGACGGCACCCGGAGAAGTCCCTCTCTGTGTGAGCGGATTGGTCGTAGGGATGTATGGGGCAGGATGCGATCCCGCAAATAACTAGGTCCTATGCCATGGAGCGCTTTAAAGATCGTAATCAAAACCTTGAAACGCACCCGATAGACCACAGGAAGCCAGTGCAGCTCGCGCAGGAGAGGTGTTACATGGGAGAACCTAGTCCTCCCCATAATCACCCGCGCGGCCGCATTCTGAACCAACTGTAGTCTCCGAGTGCATCTCAAGAGAAGCCCCATGTAGAGAGCATTGCAGTAGTCCAGGCGAGACGTCACTAGCGCATGGGTGACTGTGCGCAAGGCATCCCGGTCCAATAAGGGGCGCAATTGGCGCACCAGGCGAACCTGGTGGAACGCCCCCCTTGCCACGGCTGTTACATGGTCATCTATGGACAGCCGGGCATCTAGGAGGATGCCCAAATTGTGCGCCCGTTCCATGGGGGCCAGTTGCTCGCCCCCAATGGCCAGAGATGGAAGCAACTGGTTGAACCGGGGGGCCGGAAGCCACAGCCACTCTGTCTTGGAGGGGTTGAGTTTAAGTCGGTTGTCATCCATCCAGACCCGTACGGCTTCCAAGCACCGGGACATCATTTCGACGGCCTCGTTGGGGTGGTTCAGGGTGGAGATGTACAGCTGAGTGTCATCAGCATACAGATGGTATCCCACCCCAAAGCCACGGATGATCTCGCCCAGCAGTTTCATGTATGTGTTGAACAGGAGTGGCGAGAGAACCGACCCCTGTGGCACCCCGCAAGTGAGGGGGCTCAGGGTCAATCTCTGCTCCCCTGCCAACACACATTGCGTCCGGCCAGAGAGGTAGGAGCCGAACCACCGTAAAACGGTGCCCCTGACTCCCAACCCCCATAGCCGGTGCAACAGGATACCATGGTCGATGGTATCGAAAGCCGCCGAGAGATCTAATAGGACCAGGACAGAGGAACAACCCCTATCTCTGGCCCTCCAGAGATCATCAACCAACGCGACCAAGGCCATCTCTGTGCTGTGCCCGGGTCGGAAGCCGGACTGGCGCGGGTCTAGATAATCATTCTCCTCAAAGTGACGTGGAAACTGTTGGGCCACCACACTCTCTACAACCTTCGCTAAAAAGGGAAGGTTGGAGACTGGACGATAATTAGCTAGCTCCGTTGGGTCCAGGGAAGGCTTCTTGAGTAGGGGTCTCACAACCGCCTCTTTCAAGGCGGCCGGCAGAGACCCCTCGCCCAACGAAGCATTCACTAGGCCCAGGAGCCAGTCGCGTGTAACCTCCCAGGATGCCAGTACAAGCCAGGAGGGGCACGGGTCCAATAAACATGTGGTAGGTCGCAGACGTCCACGTAACTTGTCCAAATCCTCGATGGCAACCGAGTCAAACTCCTCCCAGAATGGTCTCTCAAGACTCGCCACGGGCGTCTCCACTGGACCACTGAAAGGGACCCATCCCATCCGGATTTGAGCGACTTTGTCCAGCAGATATTTCCCAAACTCCTCTGCTCTGCCCTGTAAAGGGGCTTCCCGCGGCCTCTGAAACAAGAGGGAGCGGGTCACCCGGAACAGGGCAGCAGGGCGGTTATCTGCAGACGCAATAAGAGCGGCACAATGGTGACGTTTGGCCGCTCTTAATGCCACAAGGTACGTCCTTAAGTAGGTTTGTGCCTGTGCTCGGTCAAATTCGGAGCGGGTGGATCTCCAACGACTCTCTAGGCGTCTCTTGTGGCGTTTCATCACCCTTAGCTCCTTGGTAAACCAAGGAACCAGGGTGGTTCGTTGCCGCAGGAGAGGCCGCAAAGGCGCCACCCGGTCAAGGGCCCCGGCAGTCGCACTATTCCATGCGGCTACCAGGTCCTCCACCCGGGGGCGGGGCGGGTCTACAGGAGGTGGCCCAAGCTCCGTCTGGAACTTATCTGGTTCCATCAGGCGCTTGGGGCGGAACCATCTAATGCCTTCCGGCTCCGCCTCCCCGCAATGGGGGGTAGCACCAGGGAAGTCAAGTCGGAGAAGTGAGTGATCCGACCATGACAGGGGAGTGATAGTTAAATCCCCTATTCCCAGATTACTCGTCCACTGGCCAGAGACAAAAACAAGGTCCAACGTGTGGCCCCCTTCGTGGGTAGGGCCCTGAATTAATTGGGTCAGGTCCATGGCTGTCATGGAAGCCATGAACTCCCGAACCCCCTCAGACGCTTCTCCCATTGACGGCAAGTTGAAATCCCTCATCACTAAAAGTTTGGGGGTCTCAACCGCCACCGAAGCACTTTGCTTCGCCTGCCGCTGTTTTTGCGACGAGCCCTCTTTTTGCCCCGCAAGCTGTACCGGTAGGTGGTACAGTGGTAATGGCGGGGACCGGTTGCGCATGCGATTAAATAGTTGGGGGAAGGCTTATTTTCAGGGGAGGGCTTATTATGGCGCATGCTCTGAAAAGCCCGATTGGGCTTATTAGCAGGGCATGTTTTATTTTTGGGGAAACACGGTAGATCTTACTAGATGAATATTTGATATATTTATCAAGAACAAATGGATTTTTGAGCTTTTATACCTGGGCAACAGTTGGGATGAAATTTCAGTTTTTACAATTTTCATGCTGACTTCGACCTAAGATTTTGATATTATTACAGGGTTGTGCTAAGAGATGATGCAAGCTACAAAGAGCAGTCTGTTCATTGTATCAGTTCAGTACTTGGTTTATTTATTCAGAATTTAGTCTCATCTAGTTCTAAATTAATGTATATATAGATTAAAGACATCATGTAACAACTATTTTCAGTTGAACACAAATCCAAATACTATTGAGACTGTCCAGACCATCTGTAATTTTATTATTTTGTTCCCTAGAATCACCATTAGAAAAGAAACGAGACACAAACTGAATAAGCAAAATAAATCTCTATAGTAGTTTTGACTCCATGGGCCTTTGGGACTAATTCAGTTGTTTCTGAATTATTTCCTTGCTTACAGCTTGGTTCATTTTCATTTTTCAGTGCATAATTAAAAGCAGAAGATGGAATTTCTCTTCGTCACAAGGAAAACTTGCACGTATTTCTTAATACAGGAAATGCAGATGTATTTCAGTATAATCTGTATGAGGTCAAGTAGCACAAGCACTATTTCTATGTGTATTAAGTGATCAGCTGTTTTCCTGACTGCTCCAATTTCCAATCCTTTTCTAAAAGGGATTAACCAACACAATGTATCTTCTGTCATTCATCTGTTTTCTTTTTGGATTCATCTTGTAGCCCCTGGGAGACTACCTATATGTCCTGTTTTATAAAGCTTGTTTATAAAATAATGTCCAATGTAGAGATGTGAAGGCCTTCCAGAGGACAGCCCATTGTTTTGAAAGGACCCTCCATCTGAGGGACCCCAGAATTCAAGCCATAAGAAGGACATTTGTCATCGTCTTCACAGATTCTCTAATCAAATGTCTGAATCATGGTTTTAAGAATTGGGTGGGGAACATGGAAGGGTCTAGACTCTAGGACAGTGGTTCTCAACCTCCCCAATGCTGCGACCCTTTAATACAGTTTCTCATGTTGTGGTGACCCCCAACCATAAAATTGGTGTCTCGGTTCCTAAGACCATCGAAAATATGTGTTTTCCTATGGTCTTAGGCGACCCCTGTGAAAGGGTCATTCGACCCCCAAAGGGATCCTGACCCACAGGTTGAGATCCACTGCTCTAGGAGAATTCGCCGCAGGCAACTCACTGCAGCCAACTCTCCGCGGAACAGGAGTTACATCAATATTGAAGAAATAGTGGAATAGCGTCATTAAAGAAACTGCAAAAGGATGCGCAAAATAAAATGTGAATGTCAAACATTGAAATAGTTTTAAAATTATTTTAAGTAATTAAATTGAATTATTGAATTGTTCCGTGGTGAACTGTTCTATGGCAAGTGGGGCGTAGTGAGTTGTCCCATTCTGACATGAAAGATGCCATATGAAAAACATTTTTCAGCTGATTTAAGGCAAATATTTAAAAATTCGGACAGCATTAAAATAAAGTTTTTTTGAGTTACCGAAGGCACATATTAAATGTCTTTCAACCTTCACATGCATAGCTTCTTTGAATGTGATTTTGATAAATGTTATGTTTCCTTTTGAATTAGGAGCACACAATCTTTACAACAGTATGTTTTGGGCTTAAGGAGAAAGATGCCCTTAAGTTTGTTTATTTAGAGTAAAATTTAGAAATGCACAATTGTTCTAATTATTTATGACCCATCTTAATGAAACTGAAATTAAAATAAATAAGTACCTGGACAACTGATTGAACAGACACATACTGGTAAATTGCTTAACAGCAGTGACGTGCAGTCAGGGGAGGCAGCTCTCATCATGAAAAAAAAAAAAATTACTCCGGGAAGCTGCGAAAGTGGCTGGGAGAGGCCTGCGGCTTGGTTTAGCCTCCCTGGACATTGCAGCAACAGCCCCAAGTGCGCCGATCTCACCATTTTTTGTATCGGGCGAGCCCGGGATCCTTGCAAGGGGAATGGGACCACGTGTGCAGGAGGCTCCTCAGCGCCAGCCTCAGATCAGCGCAGCCGCGGTCCCCTTTATGTTGGCTCAGAAAGGAGGGGAATGGGACCATGTGTGCAGGGGAAGGGGACCGCGGCTCGCGCTGATCTGAGGCTGGCGCTGAGGAGCCTCCTGCACACGTGATCCCATTCCTCTTGCAAGGATCCCGGGCTCGCCTGATGCAAAAAATGCCTAGGTAACATCATCAGAGCTAGAAGGGAATGGGGGGGGGGAGGAGGAGAAAGGAGAAGTTTCTCTTCTCAGAACTGTCTTCTCAGTGGAGCTGTGGCAGCCTGCCTGTCCCTTTCTGACATTTCTGAGAAGAGAAACTTCTCCGGTCGGGCTGTGTCCGTGCGATCGGAGCAACCATGTGGTTTGATGACATCACCAGCCATAAACCTCACCGCACGTCACTGCTTAACAGACATCTCTACTAGAGTAGCATATGTTGATGCTTGAATTTATATCTACATTTTAATTTAAAATATACATTGGAATATGCCATGCAAATGTGTCTGCTTTTGCTCTTTCTTTCTTTGTCTCTCTAAGTAAAAGGCACTATTTCATGAAATTGTATTCATGTATACATTAGTTTGATTAAAGCCAAAAAGCATGAAATATAAGCTGAGTCATCTGTACGTGTTATTAGAGGAATAGTGGGCTGCACATCCAATGAAATGCTTTGGCTACATTTATCCAGTGTTTCCTGATTAGAATGGGAAGGAATAAGGCAATAAGAAGACACCATCAAAACTGATTTTTCGTTGAAAAAAAAACATCGTAGCATGGCAAGAAACTGAAGCATTTCCACCCTTCTTCAGTAGCAAAAATGTGATACAACTTTCATTGACAATCTTGAAAATAGGACTGTGTGCTCTATTCAAAGGACCATACTATAATAATTGAATAAAAATATTAAAAATAAAGTGGTGGTGCGTTGGCTCAGTGGTTAAGATGCTGGCCTTATCACCTGGAAAGCTGACAGCCCAGGTTCGAAACTCGAGCTCCTTGCAACGGGGTGAACTCCTGACAACCTAGCACCTTAAATGCATTAAGAAAAATGCAAGAAGATAAATAGGTACCAATTCGATGAGAAGGCAACTGCTGGTTGATGTCATGCTGGCCACAGGACCACAGAAATGTCTTCTGACAGTGCTGGCTCAATGCTCTTTGAGATGAACATTTTCCCCTATAATCACCAAAAATAATGGAATAAAATCTTCAGGATTCGCTTAATAAGGATAAAACATCTGGCCTTGGCTATATAAAATGGAAAACTTACCAAATTTCTTGGGCAACTGGAAGAAGGAGTCTCTCTTTCAGACACTGAGTAAGAAGTGATGAAATATTTCATATGAAAGATTAATCCATACTATGCCAACCTGTCGTATTCAAGATGTTGAACTACAACTCATGTCTTCACTACAGGCTATGCTTCCTAGGAATTTGGCAAGTTGAGCCACATCTGGAGTGTCACTGGCTTATCTTTTGTGTTATTCTATATTATGGCTTGCTTTGTTTTGACTTAGCATTTTCCAAGAACTGAGCTTTTGTTATTTGTAAATCATGCTTTATGATTAGGGCATGTATGAACCCAGCTAGTAGTAAACATAAATGATGTCATAGCTCAGTGTATGAACCTGATAATTTTCAAATAAATTCTTTGTAGGCCTGAAGATGCTGACAAGACAGAATTTAGGGAAAGTTTGTATTTACAGTGGTTTGAATTGTTCTGTTAATGAGTTGGTAAACTTCAAATTGATTGCTAAATAAAATAGCAATCTGTTTGTTATAAAAGAAGATATAGTAGAATGAAGTAATGCACTATTCAAATGGCACACTTCAAACAGCTCATGAGTTTGAAGTTGTGGAAATAATTGAATTATGCAAATGCTTCGGAGTGTATTCTCATCATTTCTGCCATTGGTGACTTTCCATTTTCTTATAGACTACTCTAATTGCTCAGCTGTTTGGCAATATTGTAAATCATCAATGTTCTTAACTATAATGCCATTATGTGATATGTTAGTATCAGGTTGGAGATACTATTTAATTGTATCTTATTTTAAACAAATAAGAGGAAGTATAATGGGAGCACCCACTGAAGTGCCTTAAAACCTAGCATAATAATAATTTCAGACAAAAATAAAAATATATTCCAAGGTTCTTCCCAGTACTTCTACTTAGTTTAGCTGCTCAACAAGCTGTTTTAATGGGGAAGAATCATGCAAATTGTTTTGAATACCAGAATATCAGGACATTGAAATTGTAGCACTATAAAAATGATGTTTTTCATGTAGGTTAATAAGCGGCTCTGTTTTTAATTATATTGCTGATGCTATGAATTATAAATGGTGAAGGCATAAAATTTTAGTCTTGCTTTATGACTAAGGAGACCTTTTGAATAATTGAGTCACTGTCTGGATGAGTTCATGGAGGAATATTTGTTGGAAAATGTGGTAAAAGCCTGAACTCTGGTTTTCACAATTACATCATCCTTCTGCTCAATAATCCAGGTCAAATATACATGTTTAGAGTGTATACTGCTAAGGAAAGAGACTTTTTAAAAGCAAGCTTTGTACTTTGCTTCTTATATTTGGATCCATTTGTGAGAATATACTTAAAACTTTTTGGATAGTGCAATTAGACTTGAATGTGACTTTTGTTTAAAAATTTCAAAGAAATCTGAATGTTTGGTCTACAAGAGTCATACATTATGTGTTTTAGGAAAATATGGACCTCCCCACACTTAGGGAGACTTAGAATGATCTAGAAGCAATGGTTGGCACTGACTCTTAAATTGCAAGTATTAAATGTTTGGACACATATGAGAAACACTAGCATAAATCTGGCAAATACATCTAGTTCTATAAAATATGAACTATCAATATGTAGGTTCAAACGATCTTCCTTCTTTTTATGACAACTAGCCATAATACTTGTCAGATGGTGTATTTTTTGTCAAATAAGAACTGATCTTCAAACCAAACCTAAGCTAAAGCTTTTCCAGGTGTGCTGTCAAGCCAGGAGTGGAACAATCAGTCTTTCAGACTGTGTTGATTAGAATAACTTGTGTCTTTATTGTTATGCCATTTTTATGTGTAAGACATCCTGAGGCACCATGGTGAGCATTTAATGATAAATAACAAAAACCATTAATATTTAAAACCTAAAATGACAAATTGAGAAACACTGTTCATATAATGAAGATCTTGGAAAAACAATACGGGAGCGAAGTCTCAGTGGGAAGAGTGTCCCAAAAAGTTTGTAGCATTGTGTGGAAAATCCCTACACCATATCTTTGGGAAAATAAGATGCGCTTCCCTCCGTCACCCAAAAAAGTGGGTGGAAATATGTGTGTATCTTTTACAGCGAATACGGGCCCATTTTTGGCCTCTCAAAACCTCAGTGCATCCTGTTTTTGTCCACTTGGCATCTAGAAGCAATCTAGTTTTTGGCTCCCTAACCCTCTGCACATCCCGTTTTTGCCCTCCCCGGCATTTGAAGTATGATTTTGGATGCCAGGGGGAGGGCAAAAACGGGACACACAGAGGCAAAAATTTTTTTCTTGGTTTCCTCCTCTAAACCAAGGTGCGTCTTAAAGTCCGGTGTGTCTTATATGTCAAAAAATATGGTAACTGGAGACAGATGCGCAAGCTGAGACTGATTCCAGTGATTGTCAATATCTCTCACAGACAAAGATATTTTTGTCAAAAGCTTTGTCTCAAGTAGTTCAATACCTCAGATGCTTTATTTGTTTTTTTTTTCTTTAGAGGAAGAACATACTCCCATAAGAAACTTCTTGATCTTTGACTTAATATTCAAAGGTGAAATGAGGATGACTTCAGAGGATGACTTCTCGATGCCTTTTCACAGTTTAAAGAAGTTTATTCTCCACTGAATCTTTTATGAAAGAAGGATTAGATTTTGAATTGACAGATGGGGCCTACTACAAATGTAGAGGCAGGATCTTGTGATGGCAAAAGGCGTTTTATTTGTATTACATTTATACAATTGGGAGAGGCTGTTAACATATTTTTTTTGCTCTGGCTGACTCATGTAAGGTATTAGCTTCTCAGATCATTGGGAACAATCGCTTTGCATAACCCCCCCCCCCCCCCCCGGGCTTAAGGATCTTGTCCAAAATGTTTTTCCCCAAATTATGGATTATTATTTTTTAAAAAAAAGTTTTTATTTTTTTTTAAATATAAACATTCCATCTTTCCTTAAATAGTGTATTGACTGGGAATAAATATCTCTGTGCAATAACCATCAGAATTTACATCATTTACATTGATATTAATTCTCTAATCTTAGAATTATAGTATATTAAACAGTTGAACATAATAAATTTACAATACAATACAATAGTAGAGTTGGAAGGGACCTTGGAGGTCTTCTAGTCCAACCCCCTGCCTAGGCAAGAAACCCTATACCGTTTCAGACAAATAGCTATCCAACATCTTCTTAAAGACTTCCAGTGTTGGGGCATTCACAACTTCTGGAGGCAAGCTGTTCCACTGATTAATTGTTCTAACTCTCAGGAAATTTCTCCTCAGTTCTAAGTTGCTTCTCTCCTTGATTAGTTTCCACCCATTGCTTCTTGTTCTACCCTCAGGTGCCTTGGAGAATAGTTTGACTCCCTCTTCTTTGTGGCAACCCCTGAGATATTGGAACAATGCTATCATGTCTCCCCTAGTCCTTCTTTCTCTTAAGCTAAACATACCCAGTTCCTGCAACGGTTCTTCATATGTTTTAGTCTCCAGTCCCCTAATCATCTTTGTTGCTCTTCTCTGCACTCTTTCTAGAGTCTCCACATCTTTTTTACATCGTGGCGACCAGAACTGAATGCAGTATTCCAAGTGTGGCCTTACCAAAGCATTATAAAGTGATATTAACACTTCACGTGATCTTGATTCTATCCCTCTGTTGATGCAGCCCAGAACTGTGTTGGCTTTTTTGGCAGCTGCTGCACACTGCTGGCTCATATTTAAATGGTTGTCCACTAGGACTCCAAGATCCCTTTCACAGTTACTACTACTGAGCAAGGTACCACCTATACTGTACCTGTGCATTCCATTTTTGTTGCCTAAATGTAGAACCTTACTCTTTTCACCATTGAATTTCATTTTATTAGATAGTGCCCAATGTTCAAGTTTGTCAAGATCCTTCTGTATCTTAAGCCTATCTTCTGGAGTGTTGGCTATTCCTGCCAGCTTGGTGTCATCTCCAAATTTGAACTTGTTCATTTTCTTCTCTTAATGTATCTTCTAATAAAAATATAATAACATTAAGCATCATCATCATCATCATCATCATCATCATCATCATCATCATCATCATACTAACAATCATATTATTTACATCTCTATCTTAACATATTTTCTACTCTTCTTTAATCCCCTTCTTTTATTTCCAGCTTCCATTTTTATTCTCTAACCATTGATAAAATAATTCCCATATCATATAATATTTTATCAATTTACATTTAACAAAATGTTTTATATGTGAGGTTTGCTCATGTAGTTCATGGATATATCTGAAAATTACATCAATTTTAAGTGTCTCATATTTTCAACACTATGTATTGTTTCTTCTAATTTATGGGATTTTTTTGGCTCATATTTATGCTTCAGTGTGCCTTACAGAATTTGAAAAGCAGAAAAGTATAATTAAAAAGTTCAGAAGCTATCTTCTAATATGAAAACCCAAATACTCAAATAAGATATGGTATAATAGGGGGGAAATATGTGCTGGAAAATGATCTGATACTTATACAAATTAGACATGGAAGCCTCATAGCTTCATTTTGGAAGGTTGTCCTTTAACTTACCATATTTTTCGCAGTATAAGACGCACCGGAGTATAAGACGCACCAAGGTTTTGAAGACGCAAATAAAAAAAAAAGTTTTTGTACTCTGCAAACCTCCCCAAAACGGCCTGTTTTTCATGAAAACAAGTCTGTTTCCCCCCCAAAAGGCATGAATAGCCTTTAGGGGGCTTGCAGAGTGCTTCTGGGGGGGTGGGGGAGGGCCACAAATGAGCAAAACTGCCCATTTTTTGTGAAAATGGGCCCTTTTTTCGCAAAAAAAAGACTTGGGTAGTCTTTAGGAAGCTTATAGAGTGCTCCTCGGGGTTGGGGGGGGTTAAATTGAGCAAAAAAGGGCTGTTTTTTGCTTATTTCTGCCATGCCCTGCACGGCCTTTTTGGTGAAGGGGCGGGGTTTCAGGAGGCAAAAAATGCTGTATTTGGTGTATAAGACACACCCAGATTTTCAGCCTCTTTTTTGAGCGAAAAGGGTGCGTCATATACTAAAAATACGGTAAGTCTTTCTCATTCCAACAAATTAAATATTCATAGGTGACACGGTGAAAATTGTCTTGATTGATAATGTATTTCACAAATTCTACCGATTTCAAAATAGAAACTCCTTTTACAAAATAATGCTTATTTACAAACTAATGGATACATACAAGGAGAATATGGAACTAAAACTTAAATTATGGTGTTATGTTGATATTTAGCTAGAAAAATTTGATGGAGCAAGACAATATTTGAACACTTTTCTTTCATTTGATGCCAAGTTCTAGAAATTGAAGCTGTGTTCACATATACTGCCCTAAGTCATATTATGATTTGCTTAGATTTGGCTTTGAGTGATTCATAAATTTAACTGTTTCACTGAATAAATCATACTTTATGGCTTTGTGTGAATACAATCTATGGTAAATACCCACATTAAACCCACCAGCTGTATTTTCTTGGATAATATTGATGCATATATGTACAATTCTGAGATGAAATGATCTTTTTTTTTAAAAAAAGTAAACTTATGATTTTTATAAACTGTTATTTTTAGAAGAGACTGGATTCCATGACAATATCAGCATCAAACAGGACTTCAAATACAACTTTAAAGTTAACACTTTCCCTTTCTTCTTTTACATTGTGAACATTTTCAATTAACTATCAGATCTTCTCTTTAGGGATTTTTTTTAAAAAAGAGTATTGTGTTTGAGACTCCCTTAAGTAAAGGTGTGTCAAATTCATATTGCTATTTTAAGAGTTTATTTTAAAAGCATGTTTGATCCATTACAGAAGATTGTAAGTAATTTATTGTTATAGTTGGTTCTTTATTTGTGTTATATTTTTCTATAACTACCTAACTTAACAAGCCAAACCTAACTATTTTTGGGGTTTTTTTCCTTCTCTTAATTTGTGTATTTTATCGTTCATTAAGAATCTTAATAACTTTGTATAAAGTGATGCTGGACCAAATCCAGTGGAATTGAAATCCCATTGTTTTAATACATATAAATTAAGCACATGCTTTTTCTTCCATTGAATCAATAATGAATTCTGTTTGATTTATTCCATTAGCAGGAAATGGTGCATGAGTTTGGGTATGACTAAGGCTGGTAACCTAGTTTAGGCTTTTTTTGTAGTATTAAAAAGCCATATACCTAAATGCCTCTTTTGTCCAATGCTGGGATTGGCTATGGAAGTTCATTTGGAGAGGATTATAACAAATGGAATCTTTCAAGTTGAATGAAAGAAGTAGTAAATGGGATGAAAGGAAAAAGTAGGATAAGTGATGTATCCATGGAAATGATACAATAAAAGTGAAGAAGGTTCTTCCAACCACTGATGAATGCATGCAGGGAAATAGAGGTGTAGGCTTATTTATGAATTAAAAGGTAATAATGTTTGTTAGGCAATATAAATTTGTATCATCTAGGTTGCTGTAGGAATCTATAGGTTGATGATGGTTGCAGGTTAACTGCAGTAAATTGTGATGATAGTAGAAGAACCCCAAATAAATGTTGGGGAAAAATGTGCAACTTGAATGTGTTCAGTGGGTTATTTTGTTATTTTGTTTTTTGGATGGATGGATAGAAATAAGGAAAAAAATATTTAAAAAGTCATCAACTATTTTTAGATTGAAGAATGCAAAGGAAGGATCACTTAGGTAAGAATTTAATTTGAATTTTTTTAAAAAAAATTAAATGTGTGATTTATATATTTCTTTGCACATATAACAAACTAAGAGTACAATAAAACTAATATGTGCTTGTTTTAATGAAAAATGAGAGAATTGTGAAGGATATAAGATCAGGAGAAAGTTCTGAAGTCAGTCTTGGGAAAATGGATATGGAAGAAGAAAAAAAGTGAAAAAAATCCTATAATAAATCCAGGAAGATGAAGGTATGATTATAAAAAAAGGATTAGAAGATATGAAAGCTAATGGACACTAGGAAAGAGAATATAAAAGCTGCTTGGAATAGAGTGACAATAATTCAGAATGCCGCAAAAGATTGTGGAAATACAATGCAAAATATGAAAAAGGAACGATAAAGTGAAAGAGACTGTGGATGAAAAAAATGCATGTAATAGAATTATAGAAAAAAGATATACTAAAATGAATATATATTGAAAAACATGCAAAAATATGTAATCTGATAGAGTAAAAGTTATTATTAAGAGATATAGAAAATGTGGAGTGACTTAAATTGGAACAATTATTTTGGAGGTGGATGAAGTATACTGAGCAAGGAGGTTTCTGCAGAAAAAGAAGGATTTGGACCACTATTTATAAAAAACTTCCTTCAATAGCATGATGTTCTTTTTATTATTAATGTTGACTTAGCCCTTAAAACAGCCAGTGGAACATAAATTATGCTGTGTAGGGTACCTTTGGCTTCAGCCCTTAGCCTTTGTTACATCTCATTTCTCTGTCTTGGTGTCTTTGCTGTTGCACATTTGCATTTACTTTTGATTTCATCACTTGCTTTTGGCATATTTAGCTCAGTGAACAGGTTTTTTTTTTGGTAAAATTTGCATGTCAGTGCAAAAGGTGGTATACAAGGAATGTGACCAAGGCAGCTGGTGGCCTGTGCTGTTGACAGAAGGAAAGGTACTGCCAGCCAGGTTGCTGATTTATTAGTAAGACTAGCATCCTTTTCCAGGATAGAAGGTTTCTGATGTGGTTTTCAGCATCATCCAAATTAATTGGCCTCTCTCTCTGTGTGTGTTAGTGTTACGTGGGCTGACATCTTTGGAAAGCAGGAGAAGCAACAGACACTGAATGCTACACCTTTCTTCAGGAAGATCATCTCTCATCTGTGATGAGTCAGTGGTACAATCCTCATTTTGCAGCAAAATGACCCACTGCTATACTTTGTCTCTTCCTGAGACAGAATTGCAATTTTGCTTCTTTTGACATTCTTGATTTTCATTCCATGTTTTAAAATCCCATCAATATGAAATAAATGAATCCTATTTAAATTGAGGATTAGAGCCCTGCATGTCTTCTGTAACTTGACCAAACAGAATTGCTTCTATTAGAGGTAGCCTTCCCTTACTTAAATGGGACAAAAGACAAGCTTTATATTTTCTGAAGTGCCACCTTTTTAATTCTGTAGCAACAGCAGCAGTTGGGATATTAATAGTAATACGGTCATCCCTACACATAGGAAGCTAGGTTAAGGAAAATTAAATCTGCATTTCTTCTTGAAAATCATATAAAAAGACACAGAAATCATGGTTATATTGCACAGAATATGATGTACATATGGAAATGTGTAAGTAGTTTCCCCCCCTAACTACTTGCATAAGCATTATTCTTTATATTATTCATGTTGTCTTGTATGGAGTGCACCAGTAGAGGCTAAACGAATTTCATTGTATACAAGAGGTGCAATGACAATAAAGGCTTTGAATTCCAGTTGAGGTCCCACTAGTTCAGGGGTTGGCAACCTTAAATACTCAAAGAGCCATATAGGTCCTCACTGGAAGCCCCCTGTTCAGTTCTGGAGCCGACCGGAAATCCGGTTTCCCCACCATAGAATCTCCATCTAGTGCAGCATCCTTTTTCCTCTACCTGTTCTAACCGAAAGCCCTATCAATTGTGGACCGGAAAACCTGCCCCTTGCCATAGAGTCTCCCCCTGGCGTGCCTTCCTTACCCCCCCCCCAAAAAAAAACCCAGAAACTCCTCTCAAAATTGCGGTGGTGACTGGCGGCAGGGAGCCGCAGGAGATGAAAGAGCCACATGCCAGAGCCTCAGGTTGCTGATCCCTGAACTAGTCTGATTCAATAAAATTGTGCTATAGTCATTAACAAGTAACAATCTGTTCATCTGATTAGCCATGATAATCTTATTAAACACTTTCTGTTCTTTCCCCCTGAAAAGAAAATACATTTCTTGGATTGAGGGACTCTGGGATATACCTTCAGGTCCACCAGAGAAGCTTACAGAGCGTCTGATGGACAGAACCTCTCAGATTGCCTTGGTACAGGCCCTGTAAAGATGCCTGGGAGAGAATCTTGCTATGTTATCTGGGAGGACTTTGAAACTGTTGGGCTCAAGGAAAGAGCAGAAAGAGTCTTTATTATTTATTTATTTATTTATTTATTATTCGTATTTATAGACCGCCCCCTCTCCCGAAAGGGACTCAGGGCGGTGTACAGTCACTAAAATGCGTTATAAAATACATACATAAAACAGTTAAATAATTAAATACGTAGGTGGAGGAGGTTGCAAGACTGTATATAGAATAATAAATATAGTACATTAAAAACTCTAATAACCCAGGAGTTAAAATTTTACCCCAAATTACCCATTAAAATATATCCACCGGGAGGTAAAAACTAAGAATGTGCCAGGCCAGCTAATCGAAACAGGTGAGTCTTTAATGACTTTGATCTCAGCCATCTCTTTATTACATCCATGCCCTGCCTGATTGGTGAAAGCTTCCAGGAAAGTGACAATGCGGTTAGTTTTCAGAGGTGGTAAATGACGGCAATACCCCTTAAATGTAGCTTCACCCTTTCCTCAAAGCAGCCATTGCTGGAGCCAACCATTCTGGGCAATCTTCGGTTTTTTAGGGAAGACTGTTGAGGTTTCCCAAGAGTTTCAAAGAGTCCTGGATGAAGATTATCTATCCTCCTTTCAGCTGGATTTCAGGCATAGTTATGTTGGATTGAGATAACATGGGTTGCAATTCCTTATGACCTCTAGTGAAAGTGGGATGAGGTCAGGGCATCCATCATTGCTCTTGTTGATACTTCAGTGGCTTTTGATACCATCAACCATGATCTCCTCCTAGACGAACTGTAGAGGCTGTGAGTGTGTGGCAGTGTATTGAACTGTTTTTCTTGCTTTCACAGTGACATATTTCAGTCATTGTTGGTTAGCACAAATTCGGTGTCCGGCTTCTAAATTGTGGAGTGCTGCAGGGTTTACTCGTGTTTAACATTTAATGAAGCCGCCAGGTGATATCACCTGGAGCAGTGAGGTAAAGTATCATATATTCATGTTCCAGGTAAAGTAAGAGATGTTGCTAATGTCATCTTGATGTTTGGACATTGTAGAGCATGGGTGTCAAACGTGATCGTGTCACGGGCTGGATTGTGATGTATTGCAATGTTTTTTGCTTTTGTAGAGCCCAGGTGGGCATGTATGTGGCCCTTGGGCCACCAGTTTGACAGGCCTGCTGTAGAGGTTGGATGAGAACAAGAGCTTGGGTTCAACTCTGGCAAGGCTAAGTGGGTCTAGCAATTTACCCATTCAGAACAATGAATGAGAATTCTAAATGGGGTTGCATTTTCCCAGACAGATTCTTGTACAATCTGGGTTTTTTTCTAGACTCGACGATTCCTGTTCAAAGAGCAGGTGGCAATTATGCTGAGAGAAACCTTTGCTCAGCTTTAAATTCTGCACCAGTTGTGTCTATTATCTGGAGACTCTATGTTAATCAGCCACTCTTGCCCCGGTCTATTCCCATATAATGCACACTACATGAGATTGCCATTGAAGAGTATTCAAAGGCTTCAATTGGTGCAAAATGCAGTGACATGGGCAATTATATGCAGGTTTACATCGCTGCTCTGGGAGCTGCATTGGTTAGCAATTTTTATTTATTAAATTATTACATTTATTGGCTACCCATCTTACCACAGGTAAGATTTGCATCTGGTTCAATTCCAAGTGCTGGTAATAACTTATAAAGCTCTGCATGAATGACCACCTCTCCCTAGTGACATTTATCTGCTCCATCAGGTCCAGTAGAAGAGGCTGTTGCAGGTTCTGTCTGCTAGAAAGTGTCCCGATTGTACCTAGGTATCTGATGGTACCTACACTTTTTCCGCTGCTGTTGCTGCATCTAACCTACAGAAAATAATTCAAGAGTCTGAAGACCTGGCCATACTAGTCAAAGAAAGTAGGATATCTATCTATCTGCATGTTGCCCACACAAAAAGAAAGAGAATGAGAATAATACTCATGAAGGGAGGGTTTTGTTTGGAAAGGGGCAAATCATGGCATTAGTGTGTGTTTCAGTACAGTTTCCAACATCTTGCAATTTTCCCTACTTTCCTTCAGTTTACTGTATTTTTCGGAGTGTAAGACGCACCTTTTTCCCTCAAAAAGAGGGTGAAAATCTGGGTGCATCTTATACACCATTTTTTGCCTCCTGAAACCCCGCCCCTTTTGCAAAAATGGCCATGCATAGCCTTTGGAAGGCTTCCAGAGTGCTCTGGGAGCTGGGGAGGGGAAAAATCAGCAGAAAAATGGGCTGTTTTTTTGCTGATTTTTGCCCCCCCAACCCCCAGGAGCACTCTATAAACCTCCTAAAGGCTATGCATGCCCTTTTATTTTTTTTACAAGAAATGGGCCCATTTCCGCAAAGAACAGGCCGTTTTTTGCTTGTTTTTGTTCCCCCAGCCCCCAGGAGCACTCTACAAACCTCCTTAAAGGCTGTGCATGTCCTTTTTGTGACAAAAAATGGGCCCGTTTTCACAGAAAACAGGTTGTTTTTGGGACGTTTGCAGAATGCAAAAACGTTTTTTTAAAATTTGCCTCTTCAAAATCTTAATGTGTCTTATACTCTGATGCATCTTATACTCCGAAAAATACAGTAGTTATTTTAAAAATTGTATGTTGGAGCATGGGGATGATTGAAGGGTGTCTTTGGAGCCCCAGATGTGCATTCATTTCTAGGTGCACATATACAAACTTCTTAGCAGCTATTTCTGTTTAATTCTACAATAAACTTTTCTTCATGACTTTCCCAGTTTAGCATCTCTCATAGTCTCTCACTGTTTTACGTGTTAAAATAAAAATAAAAAGTATATGAATGTTAGTCATAAATTACATGTATGTAATCTTCACGGAAAAGTTGATACTGTTAGAACAAACAAAATTTCCTAGCGTCAACATTCCCTTCTCAAACAGCTTGCATAAATTCACAGCCAACGTGTTGGCATACTTAGCAACCCATTCTATGGTGGCCTAATTCAGAAGCAAATAGCAAGCAAATGTACCTAGGTGTTTAGAGCAAATACAGAAACATTAAGTTAAAGACCCTCTCTTTCCTTCTGACAGTTACGTGAAAATCTTCAATTCGTCCCATTTTTCATCCCTGGCCCCTCCAGCTGTCACAGTGCAAAATTCTTATCACAAATCTGTTTGAAAAAAAGATACATTGTGATCTTGATGAAAATTTCTCTCTTCCCCTACATGAAAAACCTAGACAAGGATGGAAACCATACATTTAATGTGATACATGGTTAGATATATAGTTTGTGAAAAGAAACATGCTATTTTCCTTTAGCAAATATGGTATTTGGAACTTGGCCTTTTTGATTTAAGAATCTGATTGGCGATATTCATGTGAAAATCTTTGCTGAACTTCTGATATCCCTAGTAAGAAAATCAGATGTTATAATCCCAATGTATATTCTTATTTCTTAATATGAACAATAAAAATCAATTTCATTGCAGTAATTCCATTCAAATAAAGGACAAGATCTTTCTAAAAGAATTTTTTTGCAACAGTGGGTCTCTGATATACGGTAGAGCATGTAACCATCTATCTAATGCCTACCAGCTACTTTTGCTCATGAAAGGCTCTTCATATCTATTTAAACAATTTAAAAATTACTAAAGCAATATGTGAAAGGCGACTGATGTATACATTTCAACAGCTGTTGTCTTTGGCTGAGAGTTTCTTAGAGAAGACAAAAAAGTATTTTTCCTTTCCTTGGGTCATACCTTCCTTTCTTTGATGAGCTCACCTTTAAGTAGTTGTTTTTTTAAAAAAAAATATTTAGAATCCAATATTGTGTCTCATGGATGAGGCAAGACCCTATCTCAATGAATGTGTGTGTGTGTGTGTATGTATGTATGTGTATGTATGTATGTATGTATGTATGTATGTAATGAAGGCTACTTTTCACTATTCCTTTCATCTTAGCATTTTCTGTGTTCCTGTTTCGAAAGATTGAAGGTTTTTGTTTCCAAATTACAATAATGAAGAGTTTACTCAGCCTTTTTTTATTAGTTCTAATTTGAGAGTAGCTGTGCTGCTGCCAATGTATGTGAAAATCCTGGAACAATGCAATTTGTTGTATATTATTATATCTTAGTGTTTGTGGGAACATCTGCTGTATAGATTCTCTTAAGGGCCAAGATTCAACACCGCCTCTAAGAACACTCATGGATTTGCACTTATTATTTGAGATTGTCAATATTACAAGATTCAGTCTGAATCGGTCCCTGGGCCCAGAGATTTTGTCTTCAAGATGGGCTCCATCATGAGTCTGAAAGCATGGAAGACAAAGCCGTCTTGGTGGCCAAATCCAGATTGGATCCTGCAACATTATCCTGGGACACCAGTGGTGGGATTCAAATTTTTTTACTACCGGTTTTGTGGGTGTGGCGGCTTGGTGGGCATGGCAGCTTGGTGGGCGTGGCTTGGTGGGCATGGCAGGGGAAGGATACTGTAAAATCTCCATTTCCACCCCACTCCAGGGGAAGGATACTGCAAAATCGCCATTGTCTCCCGATTAGCTGGGACTCGGGAGGCAGAATAGATGGGGGCAGGGCCAGTCAGAGGTGGTATTTACCGGTTCTCCAAAATACTTGAAATTTCCGCTACTGGTTCTTTGGTCAAAACCTGCTGAATGTCACCTCTGTAGGACACATATATTCGTCTTCATTTGTGATTGTCAACATTATAGTGTGAAAATGTATCATGTTAATAGGTTCCTTCTGAAATTTTTCCTGAGATCTAGATGTGGTTTGCTATGTGAAATAGAGATCTATTGGCTATAAATTCAACCAAAAATCCATTGGCAGGTTGAATTTTTTTAATTATAAGGAATGGGTGTTCCTAGAAAGCCATCAAGCATCGTCTCAATTTAGTCTGTCTGTCTGTCTGTCTCTCTCTCTCTCTCTCTAACATTTCTATACTTGCAGATGAGTCTCAACTAGCTTTAATTAAGCCTATTATGATAGCAATTTTGTATTCTCTTATTTAATGTTTTGTCAGTGCATTTGCAAATTGTGTCTGAAATATTTATTGGAATACAAATTCCTAAGTATCACAGAATTACAATTTCAATGGAAACTTTAAAGGAAGTGTCCTAGGAAATAAAATATGCTTGCCAGACAGCTATCTATATTAGGGGTGGGCTTCTGGGAGGCCCATTTCCCCTTCCCCAAGCCTCCATGCAGGCCCTGCATTTACCTCACATCCAAAATAGGCCACGTGGAGACTCCAGGAAGGGGAGGGGTGGGCGGGCCAGCCAGGGGTGGGATTTAGAGGTTCTCAGAACTGGCCATAATGTTAGCTACAGGTTCTCCTGAACCCGGGTGAACCCATAGTAGCCCATACCTGTATGTTCAACACAATTTTGATTTATATAACATGTTGCTCTTGTACATCAATGTTAAAGTATAGTGGTATCCCTTTCTTGCTCTTATTCTAATATTTTTCTTAAAAAAGATCAACACTCCAACCTGTTTGAAAGTTAGTTTCTATAAGTGCATATTTTTAAAAAGTATGCAGAATTTTTTCATTGGGCATTCTTAAGAGATGTTCTTTGATCCCAGTGTCTTCCGACTGATGTTTTGCAGTACAGATAAGGAATAGAAAAGCAAAGATGAAAATATTTATGAAATACTTTAGGTCTGGGGAGACCGTCAGTTCCTTAGGAATGTGTCTGTGGAACTGGAGTTGGCAAGACATCACTGCTCTGCTGAGCCCATTAAGACTCAGAATTTTGCTTCCATATTACTGAGAAATATATTAGGTGATAACATTAAACACTGAACATGTTGTCCTTCCCTATATCTGTTTTTAATTTCTTTCATTCCTTAAAGACTGGGTTTTTTAAAAAAATGAACAAACAACAACTGCTTGTGAGAAGAGAGAGAAAGGTTAGGATTGCTCATGCTAATGATGAACCCTCATGCCCGGGGGGGGGGGGAAATCTACCAGTGGTGGGTTCCGGATCCCGTACGCTGGGACGGGGCCGGGCATCCACCCTGCAATGCTCCAGCTGCTTGGCGGAGCGTTGCGCAGGCACTGTATGCTGAGTGTGTGTGCGCAAATGGCCTGGTTGGGTCAAATACAGGTAAGAAGGGCAGGCAGGTGGGTGGGCCCTCTGAAGCACCATACCGGAACGGTACCTGGTGCTCCTAGCAGGCACCGGTACGCCCATACCGGGGTGTACCGGCCATAACCCATCACTGGATCCTACCAGTTTAACAACCGGTTCGCTGAGTGCGCGCTTCACCTCACATGCCTAATGCACACTGCGTGCATTCGCAGTTCACGGGAAAAGAGCTGCCGCACAGCAATCCACCCTGCTGCTCCGATCAGTTGGACTTACAAACAAGGAAATATATGTAGGTTTAGTCCAGGGGCAGATGGGCGGGCCCACCTGAAGGTCAGAGCGAACCAGTTCGCTCTCAGCTGATCTTCGGAGCTACTGGTTTGCCTGAACTGGGCCGAACCAGTAGAATCCCACCCCTGCTTATGCTCTGTTTTCATCCAGTTTAGTAAACCAAAATTAAAACTGCAAAAGAATAGTTGGATTCAATCCATTTTTGAGGAGCAGCGTTTACCACTTTAGTTGAATCATAATCTATCAACAGTGTCTAGGTTTATCTGCCTTGTGATTGGTTCGTTGTGGTAATGGGTCTTCCAAAACAGATTACATGGTATTGAGGAAGTAGGCTTTGCAGGGTTAGTAATGACTGCCTTGGAGAACTGATTCAGGCTTTGGAATGTTTTTCCTAATTCAGCTCCCCTTTGTCAGTGTTTTTTAGTTTAGTAGTAGTAGTAGTAGTAGTAGTAGTAGTAGTAGTAAGTAGTAGTCGATATCCCCTACCCATCAACTAAAAGAACCAAACCAAAAAAAAAGCCAGATAAACTATAACCTTGGGTTCAGGCTGACAAGTTTTGCAATGATACACGTTGCTATAAAACAAGCCATTAATTTCTAATCATAGGTGATGTAGTGACATTTAAAATCGCCTCTGAACAGAACATTGACATTATGTCTCCCACAGTTTTATGCTTATAGGAAGCTTGGAGATCAAATTAATTTGGAAATACATATCAGTGCTGAATTGTTAACATGACTTAATCATTCTTTAAGAATTTCATCATCGCTTCTAGATAAGTTTTGAGTTACTAAGAAGATGAAGGTGGAATTAATGCTTTAATTGCTACTTAGAAATATGACACAGCATACCTGATTTACCAGTAGAAGATCTGTTGTACTATATCAGATATAGCAAGTTGTATTATACTATAGGAAGAACCCTCAGCACACTTGAATTGCTAGCTATATGAAATTAAACTTTTCTGGTATTGAAATTGATAACATTTACATTATAAGTGAAATCACTTGCTTGGCACACTGAATTTCAACTCACTGAAAGCTAAATTACAATATAATTTAGGAACCATTTTATTGCAATGTCTGTATATCAGATTAAAAAAAGAAATATTATATCCAGAAGTTAAAGTGAAAAATTACGAAGATCTGCTTGCAATAACATGTAACTTTAAACATACACCCTTGTTTTTCAAATTTGAGATTTTGACTAAAGAACAACCGGTTAACATTGGTGCCATTCTCTACAGAAGAAAAAAGGTCTTTTTAAAAAATATTGCGGCTGTTTCTAATCATGTTTTCTTCTGGCATCTTTGTACATTTACCTCCCACATACTAGGAATATTGTAAAACACAGTTGGTTTCTGATTATTATTTTTACTGTATTCAAAATTCACAAAGAAAAGATTGGAGTGAAATCCAGATTGAATTTAATAAGGGGATGGTCATTTAATATTTCTTCTCTGTCTGCCTCTGTCTCAGTGTATTAATGACTGAGAAATCATTGAAAGGAGTCAGTTGACCCTAAAGTGCACATTTCCAAGAAATTACAATATTATAGAGTGCTCATTGGACTGGCAAATGGCTGTTTTCATATTTTTGTATTACTTTTCAATTTAAGTTGCAAGGTTTTTTTAGAATGAAACTTGTAGTTTTGAGAAATAATATAATACTCCTCTAGTTATATTTAACCACTCCTTCTGAGCTTCCACTGTTGAAGTCCCCATTATTATTAATTTTCATCTGTTTGTGATAAACAGTGCATGTGGTTGGTTATATGACCGTAAAAAAAGCAAATGAAAATTCAGACTGTATCAATAAAAGTCACACTTTAAGAAGAATTCTGAGACACTGGAACAGTTTCTGGAAATTTGGACAGTTTCAAGAATCCTAGAAACAGGAGAAGGCAATAAAGATGATGTAAATGCTAGAAAGGGGGGGATATGATTTAACTCCTCAAATATCTAAGGGGATGTCATATAGAAGGAGGTCAAGATTTCTCATTCAAAATTCCAGGATATGGAATAAAGGAATTATAAGATGCTAGATGCAATGGAGTGTTAGAAGACAAATGCCTATCACTATTATCAGTTTGCCATTGGAACTAATCATCTAGAGCAGGGATCACTTATTCCGTCAAGAAGTGGACTACAAAAATGTTGGATGAGCACATGGGCACATGAAACTCCATTTGCACTAGTGATGGGCACATGCGTAAAACCATTCTTTCCTCCTTACCACTGCCTCTGCTGTAGTCCACAAAACTGGAAAGTCTGGGGCCCACTGATTGCATGGTGAGCTTTCATTCTTTAATAGGTTGAAGCTACTCTGATAACTGACAATACACATGAACTGCAAGTTTTAATGATGAAAGTTGAGCACAGTAAGAAAATGGAACTACAACTAAATATAAAGACCAAATTAATGACAATAGTTGCAGCAATTCTTAACAACTGACAATGAAAATGGTGGATAGCTTCTGCCTTTTAGGACTAGCATTGACAATAAATCAGCAGCCAAGAAATAAGTCACAGACAAGCTCTTGGTAAGGAAGCAATGAAAAGAAATTCAGGTGCCATGGGTCATCTGTATCTAATGAAGTTCAGAACTATATAGACAGTGATTTTCTTTGTGACAATAGGATATGAAAATTGGATTAAAAAAACAAGATAGAAAGATGCTTTGCAACTTGAGTGTTGAAGAATGTTAAAAATTCCATGGGTAACCAACACACTAATGGAACATCTCGTTCAAGGCACAAATGATCAGATAAATGCTAATGTATTTTGGACATATTCGTGCAAACACCCAGCTTTCTCGGGAAGTCTACTGGGAAAAGTGGAAAGAAAGAAAAAAAGACCACCAACAGTAAGGTGGCAGAGTCAATTGCAGCAGTTATGGATACAGTATTGAATTCAAGGAGCAGATTGGAGACAGATGGCCCTGGAGAAAGTTATCCATATGGTTGCTAAGAGTTGAGACTGACTTGAAGGGATATAACAGGCAAGCTTCACATAGCAGGATATGGAAGCCAAGCATTAAATATTACATTTAGTTGACCAAATGTATTTGTGTTAAGCAGGGTTCCACATGCTTGAGGGAAACATGGGGCTTGAAATTGTAATTTAAATTTTCCATCCTTATATTCCTTGCTGGGCTCAATAGCATATTGCTACTTCAAGTCCTAATTAGGTAATTACCCAATTTGTAGTTGGGTAATTACTTTATTAGGAAGTATCAAAACGGCACAAAAGAGTATAAGGGTTTGGATTCTCCAGAGCCCTTCACACACAGCATATGAAGAAGAAATTCATGAAGTTCCAAAGTTCAAAAATTAGGCTAGTTCTTTCAGTCATTTTCAGAAGGAAGGCTGTAGACTGGATTCATTTGTTCATGGCAGGTGTCAGGCTACACGTTCATGGATTTTTAAAAAACCAACAACAACAGACTACTCAATTTTTGATTTTTGTATATGACTAAATAAGCAGATTGTACGAAGCTTGATTTCTTAAGCAGAACTGCTGGCTGAAAAATCCTGGAAACTCCCATTAAAAGACTTGCCTGCTTTGCCCTCAAATTACAGGCATGACTGTTCAGTGTGTGAGAATAATCAATGGCTGTTTAGTGTGATATAATGAAATCTGTCATCCCTTAAAAGAGATGTTTTTACTTTGACCTTTGCTTATTGAGCAAGAAACATTTTTGATCCTTGGGTAGACTTTTATGTGAAGAACGGAACTCTTGCTAGAGGCATTCACAAGTGTAATCTGCACTGCTTCAGCTCTGAATACTGTTCAGTATGCTCCAGCAGGCAATCATTCTCCTTACAATGAGATATTATATTGTGATTTTTCTGGCAGCTGTGACTATACCCTTTTAATTCCCAGACCTGGGAGCACATCTGTTTCTAAGTGTGGCTGCGCTAGAGGTAATCCTATATATAAGCTGTTCATTGGACCACCCAAGTGGCTGTTCCAGAAAATAAAATACAAGCACTTAAGATCACCTATTTGCCTTTCCTTTCTCCATCTTTATACATCTTCCATCCTTTTTGCTTTGCAGATTAGTGCTTAGTAAAGAAATTGCTTAATTTTGTATTGGACCAACTAGAAGAAGGGACGTGGCGGCTCAGTGGCTAAGATTCTGAGTGTGTCAATCAGAAAGGCGGTTTGAATCCCTAGCACCACGTAATGGAGTGAGCTCCCGTTAGTTGTCCCAGCTTCTGCCAACCTAGCAGTTCAAAAGCATGTGAAAATGGAAGTAGAAAAATAGGGACCACCTTTGGTGGGAAGGTAACAGCGTTCTGTGCACCTTCGGCATTTAGTCATGCCGGCCACATGACCACGGAGACATCTTCGGACAGCGCTGGCTCTTCAGCTTTGAAACGGAGATGAGCGCACCCCTTAGAGTCAGGAACGACTAGTACATATGTGCGAGGGAAAACTTTACCTTTACCTTTAACTAGAAAAAGTTGGTTATCATGTACCTAGTCAGGACACAGGAGAAACATTGAGATTTGGAAACCAGGAACAAGTCAAAGCAAGCAAGAAGATGAAGCTTGCAGAATAGAGTGTTCTCAAAGAAAGGTCAGTTCATGCACAAAAGTTAGCAAAGGTCAATATGCAAAATATCTGAAATGAGATGACCTGTGCAGGCAGCCTTAAAGGTCAAAGGCAAAAAGCAGAATTAATGGCTAAATTGAAGGCAAGCTAGGGCAAGGTACCAAGATCAGTGTTTCATTAGAAAAAAAAAATGTATCGTGTATGAATCCTTAGCATTGGCAGAAAAAATGGATGTACTAAATCATTTAAGTGACAATATATGAGGAGTTAGAATTGGTCACGGTTTGTCCTTTTCCAGAAAGGCTCCATGTGGGATGAATAAGGGCTTGGATGTTCTTCATAATTTCCCTTTTATAAGAGTAGCGTGGAAGTCAGTTTGACACAGCATTGTTCTACAGAATTATTCTATTGTGTTTGCTCATAGTTAAGGTTTGAAATGTACTTTTGATTTCTGGACGGCTTCCCTTTTTGGATCACTGGAAACAGTCACTGATCAGTGTTTTGGCCACTGGCCCGATTTGAAAGGAGTGCTTTTCTCTCCTTGATAAACTGTAGAAGTTTAATGTGCATGCAAAGATGAGCAGGATTCACAGGTGTGGCAACCTAAATTAAGATTGGCAACTTGATCATTTAAATGAAACAGTTGCTAAGTGAAATTGTGATTATGATAATACTTTGTCTTTCCTTTGGTTTACAGAGCTGTGAAGGTCAGTATATTAAGATTGGTTGTAAAGTTACTTTCATCACTGTTCTGATTGCTGTAGTTGCTGTACAAGGCAGTGGCTAAGTAAGGACCACATGTGTTTTGTGCTTCTTCTACTGGTTGATAGAGAACAGTTCTTTGTAATGCATTCTCTTTCTGCAGAGGTCAAGGGAAAATTCGATCTCTGGTTTGGATAAATCTCTAGTTGTTACAATAATTTTCCTATAAGTAAATTTATTTATTTAGTAAACTTATATGCCACCCATCTCATCTAGAGATTTAGCTTTATATCTCTTGTAAGCCAGAATTAAACTGTACTTGGTATGCTTTGTTCAAAGGCAGCCCTCAGAACTACAGTCATTTTGGTGTAGTGGTTAAAGCATCAGGCTTCAGACCGGAAGATTATGAGTTCTAGTCCTGCTTTGGGCATGAACTAGCTAGGTGACATAGACCTAGTTACTTTCTCCCATCCATAGGAAGGAGACGATGGCAAATAACTTCTGAAAACCTTGCTAAGAAAACTACAGGGGATTGTCCAGGATTCTCCAAAAATTTGGACACAATTGAAAAGAAAAATATGTGTATATGTATAAACATGTAAATGTCTTTGTAAACTAACTGCAAAGAAAAGAAGGAAGAAGGGGATTTTGCAGTTGCTTGGGATAATATCATTGGGTTTACAATTCTATTTGTAAAACACATATAATATTCATTAAAATCAGTGTGTGTAGAATGATCCTATTCATAGATTAGTGTATACTTTTATAGTTTATTATAGCTATTTGAAAATTTATTTCTAGTTAAAGTTGGAGGACTTTATATTACATTTTATACTGCAGTCCATTTTATACTACACAGAATTAGAACTAACAGCCGTAAGAAACACTGTACATAAGTAAACATTTCATCCATATAAATTTAAACTGAGGATTAAGAAAAAGTTTAAGTAACAGGAAGAGAGAATTACATTGTATTGATTGGACTAACTCAATATCAACTGTGAATATTGGTTAAGGTAAGAATGTCAGGATGTTAGTTGAATGGCAGTGGAATACTTAGGGGCCACAAAGACCAATCGATACAAAAAATATAGTTTTCCAGTAGAGTGGAGGGAGGGGTCACAGAAGGGTTATCGCAGCCTGATTGGTCCATTTGACTGAGAGAAAGCTTCTTAACCTTCGGCTTCTCCCGTTGGTTCCCAGTTTCCTCTCAGTCAGGTCCAAGACTCAGGTTTGGTTCCTAGTTAGAGAGTTTTTATTTTAGTATTGGATTTAGTAAAAATTGAACATTCTAAATTTAAAGATTTTTTATAGTTGGTCTGCCTTGCAGGGCTGTTGTTTACTGCCCTCGGAAGGCTGAGAGACAGGGGGGGGCGTTCCATGCCTTCCCTCTCCCAAGGGGATCGCCCGGACTGATGCCTGGAGTCTCGGGCGTGCTGGGCGATCCTATTACCTCTATTGCTTCCTAGTCTGCAGCGAAATGTTTTAATTGCTTTGAGTCGCAGCGCGCTGGGGTTTTTCGGCGCGAAAGCGGCAGATCGGCTTCTTTCAAGTCGCCTTAATCCCGGGGCCGGTTGCAGCTCGCGGCAGAGGCGCGGGGGCGTTTTTCTTGCCTACGGGGGTTTTTTCGGCTGCCTCAGTGAGTGCTGGCTAGGATCGGGGCGGCGCGCTTGCGAGTGGTCGCCCAGAGGCTCAGGAAGCGACAGGCAAGGTCGGTGGCCATTTTTGGGCGCGCTTTGTCGGAGGACCGCCCAAAGAAGCCGGCGGCCATTTTGACGCATGTGGCTGGGCCTGCAGCAGATCAGCCCATAGCAGCTCTAGTCTCCTCTTCCCCAGTGGTCTCGGGGGACGCGGCAGACAAGCTTAAGCCAGAGGACAAGAGGGCGGAGCTCACTTTACGTAAAAATTACAAGGCCTCAGCATGGGCGGTGCGGGCGGTGGCTGCCGCCTCGTACTTCAACCGTACAACGGTTATGTGGCTTCGCCAGCTTCAGGATCGTATTCCGATCCAAGATGAGCGGGTACACCAGGATTTAGCTAAAATTATGGCAGCGTGTCAGTATTCGGCTGATGCGACACTAGACGCTGTTAGATTTGGTTCTAGTGCCTTGGCCACCTCTGTGGCCTCCCGTCGGCTCCTGTGGCTCAGGAACTGGCAGATGGACTATAAAGCCAAGTGGGACCTGGTGGCTGCCCCCTTTGCAGGCACATATCTGTTCGGGGCTTCCTTAGAGCCGATCCTAGTAGAGAATAAGGATAAGAAGAAGGTTATGCCTACCTCCACCAAAAAGGCGGAGTCCCGTAGTCACCCCTATCGCAGGACCCAGTTTAAATCCTATGACAGGGATCAGGATCAGCGTTACCAACCATACAGGCAGGACAGGCAGGACAGGCAGTTCAATAGGCAGAACTTTCAGGACCGTTCTAGGTATCAGCCGCAGTCCAAGCGGCCCTTTCGAGGGGGGGGGCGGCCCTTCCGCAGGGGGAAATGACTCGAACCCGAGTCATCCCATCGGAGGCCGCCTGGCACTATATGCGGACAAGTGGGATCAGATCACATCAGACGGTTGGGTCAGGGCGACCGTTCGCCACGGCCTAAGGTTAGAGTTCCTCTCCAAACCCCCGAGTTTTTTCAAGGTCTTCCCCCCGGCTCGAGACCCGGGACGTCGTCGTCTCATGGACATCGCTGTCGCCCATCTCCTAGACATCAGGGCGGTGGAGGTAGTTCCGGGGCCGGAGAGGGGTCAGGGTTACTACTCACATCTGTTCGTAGTCCCAAAATCCTCGGGGGGTTGGAGGGCAATCCTCAACCTGAAACGTCTCAACCGCTACCTAGTCTACAGGCGGTTCAAGATGGCGTCCCTGAAATCAATCCTGCAGGGCATTCGGAAGGGGGATTACATGGCCTCAGTAGATTTGACAGAGGCCTATCTCCACGTCCCCATTCTCCAGTCTCACCGGCGCTATCTCAGGTTTTCCCACCAGGGCAGGCATTACCAGTACCGGGCCCTCCCGTTTGGTCTGGCCTCAGCTCCACGGACGTTCACCAAGGTCCTGGCAGCACTGGCGGCTTACCTACGTTCCATCCCGGTGAGGCTTCAGTGCTACTTGGATGACGTCCTGGTCCAGGCGGAGTCCCTTCCCAGAGCCACGTCGGATCTTCGGCTGACGATCCGTTGGCTTCAGGAGTTAGGGTTTTCGGTGAATTTTCCCAAGAGTCACCTGTCCCCGTCCAGGCAGATCCTCCACTTAGGGACAGTGATAAACTCCGAGTCAGGGAGGGTTCGCCTATCCCCGGACCGCCTGACCAGCCTACGTCAACTGGTCTCCTCTGTAAAAAAAAAAGGTCTGTTTCCATCCTGACCTTGTCTCAACTTCTGGGGCAGATGGTCTCTTGTATAGGGATAGTGCCCTGGGCCCGGCTCCATCTGCGACCTCTCCAGTGGGCCTTGATTCCGGTCCAGAGAAGGATGATGAGCAACTCCTTGAGGCCAGTTCCTCTACCAGCGGAGGTGAGGCTCTCTCTTCGGTGGTGGATGTCCCCAGCGCTGCAACAGGGGGCTTGCTTTTGGGAGCCCGAGAGAGTCACCGTGACGACGGATGCCAGCCTCTTCGGCTGGGGGGCCCTGATGGACTCCGACATGACCCAGGGACGTTGGTCTGCCTCGGATCTCCGCCACAACATCAATTGGCTGGAGCGCGAGCCTTGCCCTCAGGACTTTTCGTCATCACCTGCGGGGGCGCCATGTTCTCCTGCTCACGGACAATGTGGCGACGAAGGCCCATGTCAATCGCCAAGGGGGCACCCACTCCCGCGCTCTCTGGCGGGAGGCACAGTTGTTGGGCCTGTGGGCGGAGAGACATTTGGCTTCGATCGTAGCAGAGCACATCTCGGGAGTGTCGAATCTCCAGGCGGATTGGCTGAGCCGCACGACTCTGGACGATGGCGAGTGGCAACTGGGCACGGAGTTGTTCCGGCAGATCTGCATCAGATTCGGCTCGCCCCTGGTGGACCTGTTTGCCTCCCCCGACAACGCCCAGCTGCCGCGTTTCTTCACCCGGTTCCAGACCCCCTCGGCGGAAGGAGCGGACGCCCTCAGGAGCCGGTGGCCTCCGGGCCTTCTTTATGCCTTTCCTCCCCTTCCCCTCATTCCCCGAACGATAAGGAAGGTAGTCACAGAGAGGGCTCTCGTTATCCTGCTAGCCCCGTACTGGCCGAGGAGACCATGGTTCGCGGACCTGGTCCAGCTGTCGGTAGTAGATCCCTGGAGGATTCCCCCAGGGGAGGTCGTTCTGCGTCAGGGTACCGTGCATCACCCAGAGCCACGGTGGCTTCATCTGACCGCCTGGCTCTTGAACGGGGGATTTTGAGGGGGCGGAGGCTATCGTCGGGAGTCATAGCCACCTTAGAGGCGTCCAGGAGGCCTTCCACGGTTAGGATTTACAACGCCTCCTGGAAGGCGTTTGCAAAATGGTGTGTTCCACTGGGGTTGGATCCCTCTAGGGCTACCGTCCCAGACGTGTTGGAATTCCTCCAGAAGGGATTGGAGGACGGCTTGTCGCATAATACTCTCCGGCGACAGGTGGCGGCTTTGGCCACCATTTTGGGGGGGAGGGTTCTCCGACTCTTTCCCGTTCCCCCCTGATTAAGCGTTTCCTGAAAGGGGCGGCTAATATCTGTCCGCCTCCGGTTCATAGATTTCCGACCTGGGATCTGACCCTGGTTCTCCAGGCTCTGACGGGCTCCCCGTTTGAGCCACTTAGGACGGTACACATGCGTCTGCTTACCCTTAAGGTGGTGTTTTTAGTGGCCATTACATCGGCCAGGCGCATTTCAGAGTTGGGGGCCCTTTCTTCCCGCAGTGACCTGTGTGTAATTCACCAGGACAGGGTGGTCCTTCGTTTGGATCCTTCGTTCATTCCGGAGGTGAATTCACAGTTTCACAGGGCCCAGGAGGTCGTGCTCCCGAATTTTTGTCCCAACCCTTCGAGGGAGCAGGAGTTAGTGTGGCATAAGCTGGATGTTCGCCAGGCTGTTCGCATATACCTAAAGCGAACTGAGGGCATTAGGAGGACCGAGGCGTTGTTTGTTTCTTTTCACCCAGGCTCGTTAGGACGCAAGGTGTCTTCTTCCACCATTGGACGGTGGATTAGGTTGGCCATAGTTGAGGCTTATGGGGCTTCCGGGAAGCCCCCCCCGTCAGGGATCACTGCTTACTCCACCCGCAGTGCCGCTACTTCTGCGGCCTGGGCCACCAGGGCGCCCTTAGAGGATATTTGTAGGGCGGCTGCCTGGGCCTCCCCCACGCCTTTTATTAGGCATTATCGTTTGGATGCTTATGCCTCGGCTGAGGCATCGTTTGGTTGGAGGGTCCTTCAGAGGGTGGTGGCCGATTCCTCACCTGGGACCCAGTCTGCCCGCCCGGGGACGTAGCGTGGGTATGTCCCTGCTGTGACCCCTCCCTCCACTCTAGTGGAAAAAGAACGTTGGTCTTACCTGAACGTTTTTTTCTGGAGATGTGGAGGGAGGGGTCACATTCCCGCCCTAGTTAGTTAGACAGGGTCCGGGAGGTGTAGAATCGGGAAGCCCTGGGGGGGGCTTGTCCTTGTTTGTGTTTAAATTGCAGGTGCTGACCGTGACATTGCGGAAACTGGGAACCAACGGGAGAAGCCGAAGGTTAAGAAGCTTTCTCTCAGTCAAATGGACCAATCAGGCTGCGATAACCCTTCTGTGACCCCTCCCTCCACATCTCCAGAAAAAAACGTTCAGGTAAGACCAACGTTCTATTTCACTAGGAGTACACACACACACACACACACACACACACACACACGCCTAGGAATTAATGAGAGCTGATGTCAGTACATTTGGAACATACTGATATTATGCATTAATTTTATTCCCAGTGATGATCTTATTTTAATTATCAATGCTTGTGTGTAGTGTGTGCGTAAATACTCTCATTTTTTTTTACAATCCTGCAGTCCCTTAATTCTGGGTAGAATTGGGACAACTGGATGGAGCTGAGGGTTTACTAGCTGGATGCCTTTCCTGACACTACATGGAGTTGGCAGCAGATATTTTTTTTCTTTGTGCCCTAGGACAGTGGTGGGCAACCTTTTTTTTCAACTGAGCCAAATTTCGCCAAAACCACGATTGAAATTTATTTTGAGAGCCACATTTTTAAAACCGAAAATACATAGGATGGTACACTGTTTTTAGTTTCAATAAGTTTTTATTGAGAATATTCTGCATGCAAGTATCCACATAGGTCGGGAGGATACAAATAACACAACTAATAAAACAAAAACTTTAGAACGATATTATTTATTGATAAGGTTAAATTCCGTAAAATTTGCCTTACAATGTAGAGAAAATTACATCCTGACAATGACTGACAAAGTCACAACCACTAATGTGAACATTGGCCTTGCATTTCCTTGGATAGTTTGAGTAAGTCAGGTTTGTATGTTGTTGTTTTTAATTTCATCTCTCTCTCCCACTTTCTTTCTTTTTTTCTTTTTCTTTCTCTCTCTCTTTCTGGCTCTTTGTCTCTCTCTCCCTCCCTCCCTCTCTGTCTCCCTCTGTCATTTTCTCTGGGTGTCTATCTGTCTCTCTCTCTCTGTATCCCTGTCTCTCTCTCCTCCTTCCCCCATCTCTGTCACTCTGTGTGTGTGTGTGTCTGTCTCTGTCTCTCCCTCTGTCTCTCTCCCCTCCCTTCCTCTCTCTGTCACTCTGTGTATGCGGGGGTGTCTGTCTCTCACTCATTCACTTAATCACTCACTCTCTGTGTGTCTCTCTCTCTGTCTGTCTATCTTTCTCTCCCTCCCTCCCCCTCTCTGTCTCTCTCTCTCTGTCTCTCTCTCTCTCTCTGTGTGTGTGTGTCTGTCAGTCTCTCTCTGATTCCCTCCCTCACTCCCTCTCTCTGTTCCAATTGGTCCTATGACTGCAGAATGCTGCAAAATACCATAAATGCAGGCCAGTTGTTGAGTGTTTCAAATGTGATTGGAACACTCAACAAGGTGACCACAGTGTGTGTGTGTGTGTGTGTGAGTGAGACAGACAGACAGACAGAGAGAGGAACAGAGAGAGGGAGTGAGAGAGGGAATCAGAGAGACTGACAGAGTCTGACAGAATCAGAGAGGTACTTTTAACTACCTGGCAGCGGCGTTTTGCCTTGGGGGGCTCCTCAGAACATCCCAAGACTTCGGAGGGAAGCTTACAGCCCGGAGCAGGAGCAAAGCCCCTTTCCCAACTGGCCCTTCCTCGGAACGCTTCGGAGGGAAGCTTCTGCAAAAGCCCGGGCGAGTGACAACAAGTTCCCGCCGTTACGAAGTCTCCGAGGCTGTAATTTTCTGAGCTGTGCGCGCGCGCCTGTTTTCCACGGCGTAGAGCAGCGGCGAGATTCTGCGTGGTGAGCGATGATTCCGGGGGCCATCCGGGAAGATGAGGAACGCGAGGGGGGACCCTGCCCCCCCACTGATGGCCTCCGGAATCATCGCTCGCCGCTGCTCCACACCGTGGAAAATAGGCGCGCGTGCACAGCTCAGAAAATTACAGCCTCGGAGACTTCGTAACGGCGGGAACTTGTTGTCACTCGCCCGGGCTTTTGCAGAAGCTTCCCTCCGAAGCGTTCCGAGGGAGGAAGGGCCAGTTGGGAAAGGGGCTTTGCTCCTGCTCCGGGCTGTAATTGCGCCTATGTTTTCCACGGCGTGGAGCAGTGGCGAGCTCTGCGCGGCCAGCGATGATTCCGGAGGCCATCAGTGGGGAGCAGGCCATCAGGCCATCAGTGGGGGGCAGGGTCCCCCCTCGCATTCCTCGTCTTCCCGGATGGCCCCCGGAGTCATCGCTGGCCGCGCAGAGCCTCGCCGCTGCTCCACGCCGTGGAAAACATAGGCGCAATTACAGAGGCTAGCTGCAGAGTCCTGACTTTTGGGGCGGCCGCCCGAGAGGAGAGAGGGGAGCGGGTGCCCGGCACACAGAAGAGCCGCATTAAAGTGTGTAAAGAGCCGCATGTGGCTCGCGAGCCGCGGCTTGCCGACCACTGCCCTAGGAGATAGAAACAGCTTCCACTATCTAGGATTGAACTCTCAACCTTCTGAGTGGGAGGCGAGTGTATTCACCACTAGTCCACCCTGCTGCTGCTGCTGTGTGTATATCCATGTGTTTGGAGAGGCAAATGTTGACTGGTCCCAAATCTTATTAGTTGCAACCAAATATTTAACTCATCTGGACAAAATCTGAAATTAGTAGCTAATACCTTTATATTTAAAGAAGTGACCACACAGGTGTCTTCAGATCCTGTCCACAATAAATAGTTTGTAGAGGTGTGTATGCGTTTGAAGATGTGGAACAAGACTACCTGCATGCCAAACATTTGTGACTTTTTTTTAGTAGAGGAACTATTTCAGAACAGGTTATGTTTATTCAAAGAATTATCTTTTATTGTAGTAGATGTTGAAAAAATAATAATTGGAGTTTCGACTGTTTCACATTTTACCTTCTAACCTCTTGTTTCCTCTTAACTCTTAATGTAAAGACACCTTTTCGTTTTTTCCATCATAGGTGCGATGTAACTGCTTGAAACAATACATGTCTCTTATATCTCTGCCTATTTCTGCAAATGCTTTACCCTTACTCCATATAGGACTTGGACCACAGCTCCCTAGAATTCCCAGCTATATCGTGTAGAAGGAACCTCTCAATTATAGTTCTCTACACCATTTAGAAGTGTGTGTGTGTGTGTGTCACAATACACTTTACTAAGCTATATATCACAGTTTATAGACCAGTGCTAGGTTTACACTACGCAGTTAAACGCAGTTTGTCTTGGCCATGACATTACATTTTGGAATGTAATCTTAGCATGTTACTGAAAAGCTAGTGTTTAAACGTCTTCAAAGTTCTTGGAGAGATATTATTTCCTAACTGATCAGGAAAGGATAAAATTGCCATCTTAGAAAATAGAATTTTATAGTTCAGGGGATACAGGATTAGATTTGGAATGATATTCAAACTTCCAATCCCTGTTCAGTTATCAAGCTGTTATTGGCTTGGTATTTCCTTTCTTACTCAATACATTATATGGATTCCAAAAAACAAACTGGGAAAAGATGAGGTGTCTTAAAACCTTGCCTTGGCAAGAAAGAATGCTAAAACAACAATAAAAAGAATGAAAAGAAAGTTAATGGGTCGATACAAGTACATTATGTTTTGCCCCTGAACCTATAGTTATTTATTTACATGTATTTAAAATCACCAGTAGTTCCCAGTAGTGTTCCTCAGTATTTTGAACAGGACTCTGTAAAATTAGAATATACCTTGCTAGATTCTTTCTTCAGTAAATAAATCATTTTGATAATAATATGGTGTAACAATCAAGGGGTTTTTCTTTGCAAAGATTTAAGTGTTAGTAGAGAGAGGTGAAAAGAGAACGTGAAAGGGTGGTTCAGTGGCTAAGACGCTGAGGTTGTCGATCAGGTCAGCAGTTCAGTGGTTCGAATCCCTAGCACTGCGTAATGGATGAGCTCCCGTTACTTGTCCCAGCTTCTGCCAACCTAGCAGTTCGAAAGCACGTAAAAAAATGCAAGTAGAACAATAGGAACCATCATTGGTGGGAAGGTAACAGCGTTCTGTGTGCCTTCAGCGTTTAGTCATGCGGGCCATATGACCACGGAGATGTCTTCAGACAGGGGTGCTTCGGCTTAGAAATGGAGATGAGCAGTGCCCCCTAGAGCCAGAAATGACTAGTACGCATATGCGGGGAAGCCTTTAGAGAGAGATGAAGTGAAAACCTGGGCCTTATTTTTTATGGAAGTGCGGACCCTCTTTCTCTCTCCCACTGGACTTCCTTTCTTCAAACAGTTACCAGGCCAATTCATGTGTATGTGTGCGTGTGAGAGAGAGAGAGGTGGGGAGGGAGGGAGGCAGAGAGAAGGGAGGATTTACCCCTTTACGGAAGACCAGGTGAATGGAGCCCCACCTCACCTCTAGGTGATGCATATTCCACATAATGGGAATATTTCTTTAAAAACGTAAAGTTTGCTTCTACATGTTAACAGCGCATTTTGGGATGCAATGGAATTGTAGATGGGATGCTAGAGAATTGCATAACATCCTCAGGCTGAATGTGGGATTCATGTGTGCACATATCTCCAGGCTACTAATAGATTTTGTATTTTGTCATTCCCCCACTCCCAACTAGTCTGTACATTGAAAAAAATGTAGACTGTGCCTGAGCTAGTGTTCACAAGAGATAAATGACGTCTATTGACCTTACTGTTGATTGTATGTCAAAACATTAATGCAGGGGTGTCCAAACTTGGGAACTTTAAGACTTGTGGACTTCAACTCCCAGAATTCTGGCTGGGGAATTCTGGGAGTTGAAGTCCACAAGTCTTAAAGTTCCCAAGTTTGGACACCCCTGCATTAATGGGAAGAAATCAACAAGCCTAATTTACAGGTCTCTGCTCTCTATCTTAAACTGTTAAGTTATATTTTGTTTAATGGAAGTGCCTGTAAACAAACTCATGAAGTTTGAACTTCATTTTAATCCTCCTTATTGAAATAATAATCTTCATCGGTTAATTTATGTATGGTATTTATTATCCCATGTGTCACATAGGTCAACCTGCCAGAAAGCACTTTTAAAGGCATCGCCAGTATTGACATGATAAATTTCATTTAGAGAATGATTACATTTCCTTCTTAGGGATTTTAAAAAAAGGATAAGCTATTGCACTGAGAAAAGCAACTGATGAGCAACAGGAGAATAATTCAGTATGGTACCAGTAGTGCCACCCTGGTAATGCTCAGGTTGCCATCCCTTTAATGCTCATATGCTTCCCATATCAACTGATGTAAGTTGGGTTTTTAAAGCAGAGGTTGGATTCACGTACCTTCCCTACCAGTTCACAAATGTGAGCTTGCTCGCTTGCTCCAATCGTACGTGCCTTGTCTGCGCATGCGCATGGCCTTCTGTGCATGAACAGTGCTGGCACATTATATCGGGGCGGGTGGGTGGAGCATCCCGCAACCGTCACTTCCGGTTTGTCCGAACAGGAGACAACCGGCTGAATCCCACATCCATTTTAAAGGCTGTTTTACTTTAAAAATAAAATCGGAGGCTAGCATATTGTTTCCCGCCCCTCCCCCCCCAAAAATCTGCATGATATTTATTTCCAGAACTTCCTCTGATCCTAACATGGATCTAATAAGTATTCTCCTAAAACGGAAAGGATTGTTGTTACAACTACCTCAGCTTAGTAGAATTGGCTTGCCCGACTTATTTCAATAGAAGGGGGACTTTTGTGGACCCAGCTGGTCAAGGAAGCCTTTTTTGCTGTAGCCCTCCTCCTTTGGAACATCTTGCCACTGGGAGTAAGGCACTCTGTTGGCCTTCTGGAATGATCTTACAGGTTGGCTCTGCTGGTTGGCTTGAGGTGCTTTACATTGGAGGTAACCGAAAAGATCACTTATTCTCTAGATTCTTAATTGTATCTAATTCTTGTTAATGTTGATGTTTTTATCTTTACTATATTGTAAGAGTCATGTTGGATAGAAAGATGGACAAATATAAATTTATTAAATAGATAGCTTAGCTCAGGGATGTCAAACTCGATTTCATTGAGGGCCACATCGGTTGTATTTGATCTGAGGGGGGGATGGGGACAGAGTGGGGATGGCCAGGGTGGGCGTGGCCAGCTCAGTGTCACTCGTGTGGTCGCCTGAGTGCTCTGCCAGAGAAAACGGGCTCCGAAGTTCTGTTTTCGGCTGCAATGGCCTCCTGCAATCTTCTGCCAGCAAAAAAGTAGCTCGGGAGGGCTGCCCATGGCCCTCCCAAGCTCTGTTTTCAGCTGCAATGGCCTCCTCCAACCCTCTGCCAGTGAAAACAGAGTTCAGGAGTGCTGCATGCGGCCCTCCTGAGCTCCATTTTTGCTAGCAGAGGTACCATGGACCAGTCCTTTGCTCTTTGCAAGGCGGCCCCATTGGCCAGATATAAGCACCCCGCGGGCCAGATACGGCCCCCGGGCCTTGAGTTTGACAACCCAGGCACCTTGTGGGTGCCTGGTTTTGGATTTAAAAGGGACCAAGAACTAATACTGGGTAGGACAAAAAAGATTAGAAGAGAGGATCCTTAGCAATTCACTTTTTAGTACTGCAGATAAATATTTATAGCTGACCAAAGTCACTCTGGTTAATTATTTTGTGATTTATTGGATCCCTCACCATCCCTGTCTTTGTGATTGTACTAAAACATCCAGTCAAAATTCTAAATGTGCCCACAAATTTTAAAAAAATATTGTGAGAATTCTGATGTAATAATGCAGTAATAAATAGAGCAATATACTCATCTTTACTGTACCAGAGAAAAGAATCTCTGTTCACTGAATGTAAATTGTAAATCAATATGATTTATGACTTTCTATATCTGCTATTATGGATCTATAATGAAAAAGAGTTAATTTAACTTGTCTAAATTAGACATATTTAATTTAACTGGTAAAAAGTAATTTGCTAAATAGTTTTATTTACTGTATTTTTCGGAGTATAAGACACCCCGGAGTATAAGATGCACAAAGGTTTTGAGGAGGCAAATTTTAAAATAAAGTAGGTAGGTAGATAGAGGGATAGAGAGGAGGGAGAGAGAAATACAGTAGGTAGGTAGGGAGAGAGATAGTAGGTAGGTAGTAGATGGAGAGAGAGAGAGTAAGTAGGTAGGTAGATAGAGGGAGAGCGAGAGTTACAGTAGGTAGGGAGGGAGAGAGAGAGAGTAGGTAGGTAGGTAGGTAGATAGAGGGAGAGAGAGAGAGAGAAATACAGGTAGGGAGGGAGAGAGAGAGTATATGTAGGTAGATGTTTCCAGATGTATTTATCAATGTGCTGGAGAAGGAACTCACTGACAACCTGCAGCAACTAAGACTTTGTTTCTGCTGGCACAACACTTGATCTATCTAATTCTCATCAATCACTCTAACTAAAGAGATTTCCGAAAGGGGGGAAAAAGTTTTTGCACTCTGCAAATCTCCCCAAAACGCCCCGTTTTTCACGAAAATGGGCCTGTTTTTTTTCAAATAAAAGGCATGAATAGCCTTGGGGGGCTTGCAGAGTGCTCTTGGGGGGGGGGCAAAAAAAACAAAAAACGATCCATTTGTCCCGAAAACGGGCCCATTTTTGTCAAAAAAAAATTGCACACATAGCCTTATGGAGGCTTATAGAGTGCTGCTGGGGGCTGGGGGGGAGCAAAAAACGGCCCATTTTTGCTCATTTCTGCCCTCCCCAGCCCCCAGGAGCTCTGTGAAAGCCTCCATAAGGGTATGCACGGCGATTTTGGTGAAGGGGGCAGAGCTTCGGGAAGCAAAAAAAATGCTGTATTCGATATATAAGACGCACCCAGATTTTCAGCTTCTTTTTTGAGGAAAAAAGATGTTTCTAATACTCCAAAAAATATGCTAATGCTGATTCCTTCATCATAAATTAATCTCATTTTTTTAAAAAAAACAACAACTGAGCTACGGTGTTACAGGTAGGAAATTACAAAGTTACATAATGTTTTGTTGCCTGTTGGCTGCACCAGGTTAATTTATAATTTAAAGCTGTTTAAAAGTAAGATCAAGTTAAACCTTAAACCTGGTATTTCCTGCTAACTGATTAGAGAATGCAAAAATAATCCCAATGAAAAAGCTGATTATTAATAGAATTGTTGCAAAGAATTACTGTCTTGTGCTTTGGAAAAAAAGCAAAGAAATCCCAATTGCCTTTTAAAAAGCACCTTGAAACAACAATGAGTTGGATGATTGAGAATCTCCATAGAGACATTTAGACCCGATTAAATTTCATTTACTGTTGTTGGTTGCGAAGTCGTGTCTGACCCATCATGACCACATGGACAACATTCCTTCCTGTCCTCTACCATCCTCTGGAGTCCATTTAAACTCCTGCCAACGGCTTTGGTGACTCTATCCAGCCACCTCATTCTCTGCCGCCCCCTTCTTCTTTTGCCCTCAATCTTTCCCAGTATGAGGCTCTTCTCCAGTGAGTCCTTCCTTCTCATTAGGTGGCCAAAGTATTTGAGTTTCATCTTCAGTTTCATTTACCACTTGGATGTAAATATTGTAAATAAACGCTCATAACGAAGATGGAAAGTTAAATTTCATTGTATCGTATACAGGTAATCCTCGACTTAACAACAGTTCATTTACTTCAAAGTTATAAGGGCACTGAAAAAATGATTTATGACCGTGTTTCACACTTACGACCTTTGTAGCAGCCCCATAATCACGTGATCAAAATTCAGATGGTAACTGGTTTATACTTATGATCGTTGCTGCATCCCAAGATCATGTGATCACCTGTTGATGAGCAAAATCAACAGGGGAGACAGTTTCCCTTAACAACCGTGGTACTAACTTATCAACTGCAGTGATTCACTTAACAACTGTGGGTAGAAATGTCCTAAAGTGGGAGAAAATGCTCTTAACAAATGTCACACATCAGAAATTTTGGGTATCAATTGTGGTCGTAAGTCGAGGACTAACTAATTGTATAAATCACACAAATAAATCCAATGTTTTCAAAACTAGTAATCTGTAGACTTTTGCTTCCTCTCTTTTTAATTTTTTTTTACACAGGATGGGGTACTGTAGACACTTAACTTTCACAATTACTGCTATAATAGCTACTGTAATATACACAACAGGCTGTATATTAACAGACCCCACCCAAGAGGTTTTAGGGGTGTCTTACCCCCACAGTATTTGTTTCCGGGGAGTAAGTCATCTGTGTACGAAGTTTGATTGAAATTGCTCAAGGTGTTCGAGTTATGCTAGAACACACACACACACACACACACACAGAGTGTAAATGTAGCAGAATTACCTTAACGGTAGAGATAAAGCATAAGTGATCTGATACTTGCTTAGAATATCCACAATTTAAGATGAAGATGCACTTCAGTACTTCATTGTGTTCTTTAAAAAAAATAAAATTAATATATTGTTTTTAAACAAATCTAAACACGAACTGGCCCATATACAAATATTGGCCAAGCCTAATCAATTAGACATCATTGTAGCACTACTAGATAATAAGTCTGCTTCTAGGTTTAAAAAAAAAAAGCAAATATAGATAAGACACTGATTGCTAAAACAGCCATATCTCAAAATCTTGTGGCACACATAACAGTAAGCTAAGGAAAACTTCAAGTCACTGATTTTGATAAGGTGTGCTGTGATTAAACAAAACAGAATGATCTATAGGTTATTCACAACTACAAGAGATTGAGAAGCACTTTAATACTTCTATGCTCATCTTGTGATCCGGGCTTGAGTTTGAAACCCCTGACCTACTGCAATCACTTCAAATACACAAAAACGACTACATGTGCTTCAAAGTTAATCATTACCGAGTTAATTTTGCTGCCTTCAAAATTTGTTCTGCCTGCTTCATATAATGTTTTAGAAATGATGCCCAATAGAAATGATGTCCAATGGACCGCAGACCACAGGCTTGCCAATCTATTTTCATTTTAAGATGGGGGGAGGGGGGAAGATAATTTAACATACTGTTTACCAATTGAAGTGTTACAGTTCACTGCAAACCAATTTCACCCATCTTCCTCCTTTAAGAATACTGCAAGATCCTAATGTTATATAGCAGTTGATGTTGCCAAAGTGTTACACACTACTTTTCTACATCCTGTAGCAATCAGAACACATATAAGGCATCATTATCAAAGGAAAATAAATTAATCTAAGAATAACAGAGTTGGAAAGAACTTTGGAGGTCTTCTAGTCCAACCCTCTGCTGAGGCAGAAAACCCTTCCCCACTTCAGACAAATGGTTATCCAATCTTTTCTTTAAAGCTTCCGGAGTTTGGAGCATTCACAACTTCTGGAGGCAAGCTGTTCCACTGGTCAATTGTTCTAACTATCAGGAAATTTCTCCTTAGTTCTAAGTTGCTTCTCTCCTTGGTTAGTTTCTACCCATTACTTCTTGTCCCACCCTCAGGTACTTTTGAGAATCTTGCCTGTTTTAGTACAATGTCCCAAACAGGCAATGCCAATGAATGGTAAGCAAACACCAAGACAGAACCATTGTTTAAGATCATACAAGTATAATATAAAATTAACAACCTGACAACTTTTTGTTTCTACTGACAGCATCCCTCTATGTCAGAAGTCAATGCTTTTGTTTTTTTCCCTTTTATCCTACACTTCTTTATTTTCTCTTTCCCTTCCCCCATTTCCCTACTATTTTCATTTTCATCTGTATTTTATACTGCAATAGATTTAATAGAATTATTGAAATAAATAAATATATTTTAAAGGTAAAGGTTCCCACAAGGGTCTTCCTCAGACTTTTTAAAATTAAAGTTGTATTATATACTCTCTGGAGAATAATCTACTACTATCAGTACTTTTTCTATAGGATAGTCTGCATTTCTTATCCTGGGGTACTTGCTGTACAGGTTGCCAAAATTATGTATGTATGTATCAGTGGTAGGTTGCATATCTTCCAATCTTGCCAAAAGTGTCTCTGAATGGTCTACAATAATTGAATAAACAATTGATATAAAAAGAACAGATATAAAAATACTTAAAATGGATATTAAAAAAATAATATAAAAACAAATATACAAATTTTATGGTGGATGGCTAGCCTATTGTCTGAATTACTCTCTCTGAATTTTTTGTTGTTCTGTTTTTTGTAAATAAGGAGGATATATATATGCTGGTTTTGTTGTATTCGGGTCTTTTCCCGTGTAAGGTTGTAAGGTAAAAGACCCGAATACAACAAAACCAGCATACCATATATATATATTTGTTTTCGTAGATTTTCACGGGTGTAGGTATGCTGGTTTTGTTGCATTCGGGTCTTTTCCCGTGTAAAGTTGAGATTGTCTTTGCAACGTTTCGGCAGGATCGCACCTGCCATTGAAGATGGCAGGTGCGATCCTGCCGAAACGTTGCAAAGACAATCTCAACTTTACACGGAAAGAGACCCGAATACAACAAAACCAGCATATATATATATATATATATATATATATATATATATATATATATATATATATATATATATATATATATATATATATATATATATATATACACATACATACATACATACATACATACATACATACATATACATACACACACACACACACACACACACACACACACATATACATATACATACATACATACATACATACATTTACAATTTATGGCTTATTTTGGAACAGCAGAAAAGGATCTGGAACTTAGATGGTCCCCCAAAATTTTCTGGTTACTGATGAAGTTTTGTAAATTAGTTACAATCAACAGACCCAGTACAAAAACCATTTTAATATAAACATTGCAGAATTTATTACCTTAAGCAATACAGAAAAGAATTACACCATAAATTTTCAACACTGGTTAACTATTAACAATACATCCAAAATAATCCAGCCATTCCTAATTACATTTCTAACTGTGCCCTTTGTTTGATTTTCACTATCAGAAAGTTGCAATTTGGGATCTGTCAGACAAGAACAGCATAATCAAAATTAGATTTACCTGATAATAATTTTTTAATTTAAGCCAGATCAAAAGTTGGTGAATTACTATATAAAAATAGAAGACCAGGAGAATATTCTCCAGCAATTTTCCATTTTGCTGTTTCATGAACAAAATCTTTACGCAACAGAGATCTTTTGCAAATCTTTATGTTGTGTATGTGATCACATGACATTTAATCTAGCCTTTGTAAAAGCAATCCAGTATTTACCAGGATAAGATTATTTAGATAAGAAACCATCTGGAAGACATAGTTAAAATGATACCTAAATTCTATATAAGGAAAATGGTTTAGTTTTGCCGATCGGCTGCAGTTCGCAATATAGACAAAATACAGTGATACTTTGGTACTCAACTGTTCTGAAACTCATCAAAGTTAGTATTCAATGTATTTTGGCATGAAAATGTTGTCCCAATACTGATTGTTTGTTTGGTACTCAACATACAAGCTTGAAATTGTCATGTCAAATGCCTTGGGACTCACTGCATTATTCCTTATGGAAAAAAATTGTCTGGTACTCATCATTTTTGGTACTCATTGTGCCTCCTGGAACAAATTAATGATGAGTATCAAGGTATCACTGTGATTAAAAAAATAAAGACACTAAAGTGCTCTGGAATTTAGAATTCAAACAGACCCCCATATAGCACCTAACAATCATCAATAAAAAAGACAACAAAGTCTGGATAATGAACATTGCAGTACCTGGAGATAGCAAAAAAAGAAGAGAAAGAACTGGGGGGGGGGGGAGGAATCACAAAATGCAAAGACTGGCAAATAGAACAATTATGGACAAGCAAAGCAAAAAAGAAGAGAAAGGAAGTAATAGATAACTTCAGAGTAATCACAAAACAACAGAGCACCACTTCAATACTATTAGCATTGACAAAATCACCATCTGTCAGTTGCAGAAGGCAGTTTTACTTGGAACGGCTTACATCCTGAGATGAAACCTTTAACACCATCAAACAACATCTATCTGTCTTAAGTCCTTGGGAAGGACTACAAAGGTGGGTAAAAATGCCATATTCAGTTTAAACATGTTGACAATACTCATTGTCAACATGTTTAACACCAGCGGAACATGTTTAACACCAGTGGAACTGCAAAAAGCTACGCTACTCAGAACATCGTATATTTTAAGAAGGCACTTGGTTGATACCTGGGACACTGGCAACAACTCGCATCAACCATTAGCACCAGTCAATGGTATTTGTGATGCATTTTTGAATGTTCAGTTGACTTGAGTTTCATGTTTAATGAATAAAGTATAACAAGAACAACAATAATAATAATGATTAGATTCTGCGAATTGGGTTTTTTCCCCATTTGGTTATTGAAAATTGTGATCTGGAAAATAGATGTAGGAATTTTAGTAAAAATATTAAATATTTCTCTTATAGTAGAATTGAGAGGGTGTAACTGATTCTTTCCTACCTTGTGCTCAGTTAGAATAGTCATTAAAATTATAGTTAGTTATTATAACTAACAATTTTTGCTGTCAAGAACGATAGATTTTTACTCCTTTTGTTTATTTGTTTAAATTGTTTTTTAGACAAAAGAAAAACAATATTTGGTGTTTTCCAGAGATGCATTGGGCCTTTTCTTTCCCCTCCACCCTCCCACCCGCACATTCTGTTCAATGTCTTGTGTGTATTATAACACACATTTCTTTTTGATACAAACATTATTACTCATTTTGATATGTAATGGGAAACATTTCATAAACTACCTGGAGAACCATCTTCATCTTGTAACACTTTTCTTGTAATTTGCTGCACTCTCAGAAGTTTAATGATAGATTCTTATCATTTCAAATGTTTTTTTGAAGTCTATCGATTTTAAGTAATTTCCTTAATTACCTTAATGCTACCTCCGTAATTATTCCAATGTGTTCCTCTTTATCCGAATTTGTCTGGTGGGGCATGTAATTGGCATAGCAGGATAAAGGCCAATTTGCTTTATTAGGTTGCCTTGATTTCGCTTCTGCGGGATTGTTCACAGCGGATTAAGTTTTAAAGGCTGGCATTTTCTTTTCTTTTCGAATGTTGTTTGGTGAGGAGGCCCTAAAAGCAAACCTCTAATAACACTGAAGTTCACTGAGAACTACTTGCAAAACATATCTATCTGCCATCTGTGCTTTTGAATAGAACAGGATTAATAAAGAGGCTTTGATAATGATTGTTTTGGTGTTACAAATGTTTGATTTTACCTGTGCTTCTCTAATATTTGACTGCAGGAAAATTTGGAAGAATTCAGGCTACCTAGGTGGTTAATGAAGTAATTTGTTCCTGGTGTTAGAACTTGAAAACTCAAGGGGTTGCACTTTTCCTGTTAGTGATGCTACTAATAGTCCTGCCTCTTTGTTCTATTAGAGAATTAGTAGTTCCTTCAACAGAGAAAACAATTTCGAAGAAAGCCTCAAGAGTGCAGTGCATGAAAAGTTCCTGTATTTAGTTCATTATGAAGAGTGACTGTTATGTATTTGGTCTGCAGCAGTGGTAGGGTTCAAAATTGTTTACTAATGGTTCTGTGGGTGTGGCTTTATGGGCGTGGCAGAGAAGGGATACTGCAAAACCCCCATTCCCTCCCCTCTCCTAGGGGAAGGTTACTGCAAAACCCCCATTCCTTCCCCATCCCCTTACCTGCTTTCCAGCTCCATTATCCTGTTCAGGACAACAAAAGAATGTCAGCTGGGAAGCAGCAGGGGCGGGGCCAGCCTATTTGCCGATTGTCCAAACTACTCAAAATTTCCGCTACCAGTTCTCCAGAACCTGCCAGAACTTGCTGAATACCACCCCTGGTTTGCGGTTGTGGCTTCTTCAGTACAGGTGCTCCTTGACGTATGCCACAATTGAGCCTAAATTTTCTGTTGCTAAGTGAGACATTTGTTAAGTGAATTTTGACCCATTTTTACCACCTTTCTTGCCACAGTTATTAAGTGAATTACTGCTTAATCACAGTTATTAAGTAAGTCATATGGTCATTAAATGAATCTGGCTTTCCCACTGAACTTTGTTTGCCAGAAGGTTGCAAAAGGTGATCATATGACCTCAGGACACTGCAACTGTCATAAATATGTGCCAGTTGCCAAGCAACTGAATTTTGATCATATGACTATGGGGATGCTGCCATGGTTCTAAGTGGAAATCTTTTCCAAATGGTTTGGGGGTCTCCTGAATAATGGGAACTAGAGCAGCTAATGAGGGAAAGAGGCTTTCCAAAACTGAGAGAAAAAATCATGACAAATTCTTGGACAAAACCCCTCACGCCACAGAGAAAACTATTTGTGGAAAACGGTCATAAGTTCTTTTTTTCAATGCTGTTGTAACTTTGAATGGTCACTAAATGAACTGTTGTAAGAAGGGGACTACCTGTAGTGTTGTTTTGAGCACTGTTAAGAAGGAGCCTTGCTCTGGAGAAATGGGTGGAGAATTTCTGGAATTAAAAAAATTCAATCAACCAATTTCCCAGGAGAATTTTGAATTTTGAAACCCTATTTGCTTTCAGCTGCAGCTTAGGGGAGAAATCCAGCAGGTTCTGACAGATTCTGGAGAACCGGTAGTAGAAATTTTGAGTAGTTCGGAGAACTGGCAAATGCCACCTCTGGCTGACCCCAGAGTGGGGTGGGAATGGAGATTTTGCAGTATCCTTCCCCTGCCATGCCCACCAACCCACGCCCACAGAACCGTTGGTAAAAGAAACCACTACAAATATAAAAATAAGATTGTATCCTGAAAATCCTGTGTATAAGGAGGCTCATGGATTGAGTCCCTCTGTTTCCCATTTTATCACATTTCCTAAAGAGCGTGAGGGGTATTGTCCAAGAATTTGTCATGATTTTTTCCCCTCAGTTTTGGAAAGCTTTTTTCCCTCAGTAGCTGCTCTAGTTCCCATTATTCAGGAGACTCTCCCCCAAACCATTTGGAAAAGATTTCCAAAAGAGTGAAGGTGACTGAGGGAAAGTAAGAAAGTAAAAAAATAATAATTCCCTCAACATTGTCAAAGAATTCACTAGGTCTGCATTACTATTAATCTTCTCATCGTTCCTATCACCCATCTCCTCCTACTTATGACTGTATGACTGTAACCTTGTTGCTTGTATCCTTACTCTTTATATTGATTGTTTCCTAGTATGATTTGATTGCTTATTGTTTACCTTATGGCTATTATTAAGTGTTGTAGCTTAAGATTCTTGATGAATGCATCTTTTCTTTTTATGTGCACGGAGAGCATATGCACCAAAGACAAATTCCTTGTGTGTCCAATCACCCTTGACTAATAAAGAATTCTATTCCATTCCATTCCATTCCATTCTATTCTATTCTATATAAATATTATAAAGTGCAGTAGTGTTCCAGACAAAGCAAAGGACTTACCATCTGTTTTTCAGTCAATTTGATATTGCACTTAACTTTTCTTGTGGCAGAATATGGATTAATGCCCGAGTTGAAATAGACAAAAGAGACATAAATGGATAATGCTAAACCCTAGCGAAATCACTCGATCATTGCAAAAGATGGATGGCATTTATTTATGTATTTATTTAATTTGTACTTCACTTTTTATTTAGGAATTGAAAGCACCATGCATAGCACTCCTCCATCCATATTTTTTCACTGCAGGATAGGTTGTGTCCAGAAACCAGTGGTTTTTCCTGTGGGTTCGGCGGGAGGGGCTACAGCTGGGTTTAGTCACAGCCTGATTGGTCCAGAGATTGCCCCTCCCGCCTCACTACAGAAAAGAAACGTTCAGGTAGGGGCTAACATTCTTTCTATGACAGAGCATGGGTTCAAACTTGGGTCTGCCCAATTCTAATCCATCTTCTTAACCACGACATCATGCAGGTTCTGTAAACTACTGGTTCAGAATTATTTTCTCTCAGGTGTCTTTTTTGTGGGGTCTTATTTTAACACATCAGGAATCTCTTAAATGTCTTATTTGGAGCATTCTCACCATTAATCAGGTGCTTTGGAATTAGGAGTATTATATCTCTATTGGAAAAGGCTAAGTGAAGAAGGGCTAATTTCAATTAGCCCTTCATAAAGCACGTATTATGCTTAGTGGTCTGTTTAAAATCCTCAGCACCTTCTGTCAGGATTACCTATCTAATTTCTCATATGCCTTTTTTTTAAAGAAGGAAAAAAACCGGCTTTTATGTTTATTTAAACAAAAATCTATGGCTTAGCTGGCAGTTGTGCAGCGGTGTACACAATAGGTCCAGTGTTCATTATGTATATATTGGTGTTCTTCACAGATTACTTTAGAGCTGACTCATAACCTTGTGAACTCCCTTTCTTGTTTTAAGAGTTGTGATGCCATCCAGACACTTCTCAAACGTTTGGCTGCATATTAACTTTACTCAGATCTGTCTATCTATTTACCTATCTAATCTGCCAGTCAGTGTCAGTCAGTCAGATCGTCTCTCTGTCTCTCTTCTTCATCATCATCTATCAATGATCTACCATTTACCTAGTTGTCATCCAACTCTGTCCGTCCACCCACCCACCCACCCACCCACCCACCCACCTACCTACCTACCTACCTACCTATTATCATCTATCCATACATCCACCCCCACCCCCCAAAATCAATAGAGGGTGTAATTCTTCCAAAGAAATCTTTTGAGATAAGTAAGTGACCGTATTTAGTAATATTAAATGAATGTTATTTGACTATATAATCAGTTCTGGGCATTTCCACACACTCTGTTTAATTTTAAATATTGACCTTATCCAGGAGTCATCAAGTCATCAAATTGTATGCGGAGCAGACCTGTTAAATGTATTTGTTGTTTATGAGGCACTTTAAATCAGATTGGAATGGAATACGGAACTGTCATTGCTTTAGTAAACAAAAATGACTGGTTTTCTCAAGCTAATAGATGAAGAATACAAATATCTGTTTCAGAATTTTGTCAAATTAGAGCACATGTTCTACCATTTTGGCAAAAATATTTATTGTCTACTTAAAATTCTTTTGGATTCTATTGAAAGTTCAGATTTTTTTCTAGAAACTGTATTATCAAATCTGATTGGCAAAAATGCCGACTGCCACTTGATGGCAGTAGAAACTTACAGAAACCCCTTACTCGTCCCTGCCTTCCAGTGGTCATACAGATTGCTGCAGTCCAATTCTAGTTTTTTCACCAACAAATAAAAAGTAAACCACTTAAAAAATCTAAGCAAACAAATCATATGTCCCAAAAACACAGTATTATTTTCCAAATAAAGGAAACAAAGAATACTCTGCCACAGCAAAGGAAAAACCACACCTAACTAAAGTAGTATTAGGTTGATGGTTGAGTTGACTTCAACATAGGTCACCAGCTTAAAATACTTTTTCTTTTTTAATTTGAAAAAAATTGGGCAACTGGAGCTTAACAAGCACTTGCATTTTCAGTCTCAACATTAAATAGTGGTTGATGCTGAGAATATTTTCTTTTGCAAAAAATATTTCATTTTATTTTCAGCAGGATAAGTTTGCTCCTGACTCTTGGAATACTACATGTTTGTCTGGCAAATGTTCTTTCTTGTAATTTTGTCAAGCAATTTTCTTCTCATTTGCTGTGACCATTTACTTGGCAGGGAAGCAGGGGTGGGTTCCTGCCACTTCTAATTTCTGCTATAGAAGAGGTTCCACAAATCTACAGTGCTGTTTAGAACCGGTTCCAGCTCCCTCCCCCTGCCCATCCGCCAACCATCAAGATGAAGAGCGAGAGGAGGAATTCTGGGAGTTGAAGTCCACAGGTCTTAAAGCTGTCAAGTTTGAACACCCCTGGTTTTTTTTTCTAAAGGGTTAGGGGTGCAAGGGTCTTGTAACTTCACAGCTTTAAGACTTGCGTGCTTCAAATGCCAGAGTTTCTGAGCCAACATTTGGGTTGCTAAGCAAGAGCGTTGTTAAGTGAGTTTCATCATATTTTACAAGTTGGCCATGCCCACCCAGTCACATGACTGTCAAGCCACTCCCACTCGGTCACATGGCTGGCAAGCCACTTCCATCGGTCACATCGCCGGCAAGCCACGTTCCACAAAGCAGGCCACACCTACAGAAGAAGTTCTAAAAAATTTTGAAACCCACCCCTGCAGGGAAGTAATGACAGAGATAAGGCATGTGACTTTCTAAATGCAGTGGATAGATTGCTGCAGATCATTAGAAGATTAGAGATTATAACCGGGAGATTTCTTTCAGAGCAAAAATCATACTGGCTTGGTTCAGGCAATATTCTAAAACCTGTGTAACCTTAAATTATGGAACAAGTCCTATTGGCTGAGTTTATATAGCACTTTGAACTATAAGCCATGGTTTAAAAGCAGGTGCTTCAAACCAAAACTCTGAAAAATATCTTTTGGCTCAATGCAATGTGTGATCCCAGCCAACATGGTTGAAATGTCAGCATACATAGACGTTTCATAATGATGGTATCCTAGTTTATGAGAGGAAACTTCTTAAAAGACTGGGCAACATCCAACAGTGCTTGCATCCTGTTACCCCTAAGATAAGATGAAAGCAATTTTCGGTTGCTTCCTAAAAAACCCTGGAATAAATGCAATAAGAAAAAAGTGTAACCCTAAATATAAATACATAGATGTGTAGATGAAATGGAATAGAATTTTGCAATAAAATGAAGTTTAATTCTTGACAAGTATTTCTCATTTAGTTATCATCTCAGACAGCGACTGTTCATCATTACAACCAATTCAACCAATCCTTGCATTTACAACCTTTGCTAAAGGAAAGGAAAGCTGAAGTAAAATAATAAAGACAGTCACAGTTTGACGTAGTGAACACTTTGCTTAACTATTGAGTTTCCCGCTACCAATTCTGGCTGCTTGTATAAATAGTTATGTACTGTAAACCTGTTGCTGCTAGAATTGGTTTTAGCTTCACTGGTTCAATCCATGACAAAAAATACAATTACTGTTCCAAGTAAAGTTGCCTTTGCAATTGGCTAACGAATTAGTGAATAATAATAATGTTACCTCAAGATGAGAAATAGCAGAAATGGGGTCTCTTAGGGACGGAAGACCATTTTTCAAAAACCGACTGAGGTACGTAAGTGCTTGGACAACAAACAGTAATTGCTTCCCATTTGGTGCTCCACATTAACACCATAAGGATGCAGCATTCATGCTTTGATGCTTCAGCATGTGTTTGTTTACATATTCATTCCAGTTTTCACACTAGATCTTAGGATGAATTCTTTGTCCCTTTACCTTTGTTTTTCACATCTGAAATGGGACAAAAGAAGAACAAGAAAGACCTTTTATTATTCTCCAGAATGAGATGGTTTGGTTGCCTACTTGCCACTAACCCAGAAGGATTTTTTTTTGCAGAAGTTGAGTTTTTTTCTCCTTGAGTGTCACATTGGAGTCTGATGTTAGATTGTTAGCTTTAAGCATACAAATATATATTATTAAGTACTTTCGCTATGTATTTCTGTATGAATCTTTGAAATATAATACTGAATCTCTGAACCCGGAATAATAACATGGAGTGCATGTTTATAATGTACCTTAAAACATATAAAATAGGAGAAAAAAATCTTTTTCTATATTTGATATCTTTTAAGGTTTCAGAGGTGGGTGCTGCCAGTTCGCCCGGATCGGTAGTAGTGGCAGTGGGAGGCTCTGCCCAGACAGTGGCGTAGCGTGGGGGGTGCAGGGGGGGCCGGCTGCACCGGCCGCAACATCTGGGGGGGGGGGCGCGCTCGCACTCGCAGCTCTCTGCTGTTGACTTGCATGTATTTCAAGGCTGAATTTGAATTGAATGAAGCCGAGGAATGCTTCCCACGTTTAATACAAAAGAGACACGAGCAGGTCTTCCCCGGGGTCCAGAGCACGAAAGAGGGCCAAAGTTTTCTTCTGCAGATCTGGGTCTCTTGAAGATTGCTGGGCAGGGCGAGGGACGTTAATAATGCGATACGTTTAAATTAGAGCAACTGAAGACCTCAGGCGGCTTTCCTTTTCCTATTTTCCCAGAACCGAGGGAAGAAAATGATTCTGCTTCGGGCCTATAGAGGGCGCTGCGAGCTTTGCTAAGGAGGACGGCTGCTTCAGAGCTCCCTTCATGTCCCGAGTCCAGTGGCGTAGCGTGGGTTGCCATGGGTTAGGGGGCGCAAATTACTTGCCTTGCCCCTGGTGCTGACAACCCACGCTACGCCACTGCGCCCAGATGCTTAAGCGCATGCACAGAAACGGCGTGCACAAGCATGAACGTGCCTGAACCGGTAGTAAAAAAATTAGCAATCCACTTCTGGGTACTTTATAAATATTATTTTCCCCCTCCCTGGAACTTTAATTTGGTTCTTTTTTGTTTTGTTTTGTTCTGTTTTGTTTTGTTCTATAGGACATTTTGTGATTTACAGAAAAATTGCTGGATGTTATGCGCGCACAAAATCTTTGACCATTGTTTGAGAATTGTACTATACCTTTTCCGAGTGTTATTTCATTTTGGAAAATAAAAACAAAAGTGATGCCCCAAAGTCACCATTTGTCAGTTAAACTTCTTGGATAGTCCTGGAAGGGTGGGATATTGCAAAAATTGGGTTGAAAATTCAACAATGTATAATTTGTAACTAAAATGTATTTGTTCAACCAGTGAAATGTTTGTTTTTGTGATGCAATATAATAAAATATGATCTATAGTTTCAGGATCAGTACCATTACCGGGTAAAATCTTTTTGAGTGATGAGAATCTTTTGAAATCTACCATATAGCATATTTGATGGCAACATATTTAATTGGCTTTTGAAAGGCTACTCTGCATTTACTTAATTATAAGCTATTGAAATATTTAATTATGGCTGTAAAAGCAAGGCTTTTAATAGCAAATTGATGAGACTGATATCCCACTTTCCTGCAGCAGCCATGGACTAAAGCTATTACAATAATACAATACAATACAATAGCAGAATTGGAAGGGACCTTGGAGGTCTTCTAATCCAACCCCTTGCCTAGGCAGGAAACCCCATAACATTTCAGACAAATGGCATCTTCTTAAAGACTTCCAGTATTGGGACATTCACAACTTCTGGAGGCAAGCTGTTCCACTGACTAATTGTTCTAACTGTCAGGAAATTTCTCCTCAGTTCTAAGTTGCTTCTCTCCTTGATCAGTTTCCACCCATTGCTTCTTGTTCTACCCTCAGGTGCCTTAGAGAATAGTTTGGCTCCCTCTTCTTTGTGGCAACCCCTGAGATATTGGAACACTGCTATCATGTTTCCCCAAGTCCTTCTTTTCATTAAACTAGACATACTCAGTTCCTGCAACCGTTCCTCATATGTTTTAATCTCCAGTCCCCTAATCATCTTTGTTGCTCTTCTCTGCACTCTTTCTAGAGTCTCAACATCTTTTTTACATCATGGCGACCAAAACTGAATGCATTACCAAGGCATTATAAAGTGGTATTAACACTTCACGTGATCTTGATTCTATCTCTCTGTTTATGTAGCCTAGAATTGTGTTGGCTTTTTTTGTATAGGAATCCATACTCCACAAATATCTGCAGTATCTAGAGTACAATTTGTCTCGACCTACTGTGGAAATTTGGAGGAAATGTGATACTCGAAGGTGTAGGTAGGTATACGGGGAGCCAGTTAAAGTACTATATAAAGAGTCTTTGAAATAGTGATTTATATACTTTATAAATATATTTTATATTATACATGATCTGTATTATTTAACTGTTCTTCTTCTTCTGCCATATCTGTCATCGGATGTTGGTGATCATGTTGGCAATCCTATTTTTATCAACAACTGGACAAAAAGGTTTTGTTGAGTTTTGTCCAAACTAGTCTCTTAGATTTTGAAGCCATGATGTTTTTCTTCTAACTTTAGCTTTTTTTATGGTTTTGATGATTTCCCTTGGCTTTTCCTGTTTCAAAAATACAGAGGCCTTTGGGGGGAATGGAAATCAATTTCTAATTAGCGTATCATTCCAATGTGCAGTTTAGATCCACCAATGAAATCAATGGTAAGGTTTCCTGTAAATGTAGGTGAAATGCATATGGGCTGATATTTAAGATAATAAGAACCTAAAAGAAGTCCTGCATACTTACTATATGGTGGAAAGCTGGAAACAAAGAATGAGTTAAACTTTACTGCTTACTGATGAGAGTTCCAGACACATTTTGCACAGATTTAGAAATTTACCAGTGAACACTAAAAGTCATCTATTCATGATTGATTAAGTAGTAGCAAATATATATTTCCTTTTGAACTGAACTGAGATCATCTACTGTAGACTGGAGTCTTAATTGAAAAAAAGACCACCTGCATATTTCTGCAAAACACAATTTTTCTTTAGCAGCATGTTTAGACCTGAGATTTTCTTAGATGTCTGGTGTCAGATGTTCAGGATGTAGTTCTTGACATGGAGAATATTGGAATAAAAAAAATAACTTTCTTTAAATTGTCCTTTCTGGGGAAATCAGTAACTGATGTGATGGAAGGTTGGTTTGTATCAGAGAAGAAGGAAAAGAATGTAAGGCCATGACAGAAAGTATATTTAGGTCTTGGGAAATCAGAAAAAAAAATCATCTTGAGTTGGAATAGAAATTGGTTTGAAAGCTTTTCAAGATTCTCAAAGCAAAATAAAAAAAATACTATGATATCTTCTGTTTTCTATTTCTCCTTTTCTAGAGAATGCTTCACTTATTGTTTATTCCCATGTACATGTAGTGATACAATCAAAGGCTAAAATGCCAAAAACAACAACTTGAATTGGAATTGGATTGGAAAGCAGAAAAAAATAATTGTTTGCTAGTTAAATGTTTCACAATGATTTGAAAGAGAACATTGGATTAAGCTCAGTTATCTATATTGGATCCAGGCAAACAATTCCAAATCGATTTATTATAAAGTTTTCTTATACTTAAACTGGAATAGGCCTTTTTTTCTTTCAGAAAATTAATGTTGACACATTAACTACATTTGTCAGATTGAGTTGTAGTGGAAGTTTTGTATGGTTAGCTTTATTTCTCCAACACAGTGTTTGATGCACATATATTTTCTCATATTCATTATAATTATTTGTTACTTTTTTTCTATTGGGCAACTGTAGAAGGTGAATGATTGGCATCTTTAAATACGGGTGGATATTAGGTGACCGTGAGCTGGTTGAAAAGGGAAAGCTGAAGCAGCAGGAGGAGAAATAAAATACTATATGTAGAAGAGAACAATTAAAACTATGTTTCAAAAGCATGTCTACCTCAGAATGTTTGACAGGATATTCATTTGATCACTGTTATGCTGAATTTCATGTGTGAATATCAAAATACAATTGGGCAAACTCTGTAAGAGTGGTTACTTTGGTATCCAGAACATCACTCTTGCCAAATTTAACCAACAGACAGGATTTGGAACCAAGATTAAGATTATAGAATTTGTTTGTTTTATATATTCATCAATCTAATCACACATTTCTAACCAATTCTGTTTGTCAATCAACAGTTAAACAATGTATAAAACCACAAGTAGCCCTTGACTTACAATAGTTTATTTAGTGACCGTTCAAAGTTACAACATAATTGAAAAATGTGACTGTTTTTTATATAATACAATAGCAGAGTTGGAAGGGACCTTGGAGGTCTTCTAGTCCAACCCCCTGCTTAGGCAGGAAACCCTATACCGTTCCAGACAAATGGCTATCCAACATCTTCTTAAAGACTTCCAGTGTTGGGGCATTCACAACTTCTGGAGGCAAGCTGTTCCACTGATTAATTGTTCTAACTGTCAGGAAATTTCCCCTCAGTTCTAAGTTGCTTCTCTCCTTGATTAGTTTCCACCCATTGCTTCTTGTCCTACCCTCAGGTGCCTTGGAGAATAGTTTGACTTCCTCTTCTTTGTGGCAACCCCCTGAGATATTGGAAGACTGCTATCATGTCCCCCCTAGTCCTTCTTTTCATTAAACTAGACATACCCAGTTCCTGCAACCGTTCTTCATATGTTTTAGTCTCCAGTCCCCTAATTGTTGCTTTGTTGCTCTGCACTCTTTCTAGAGTCTCCTTTAGACTCTAGAAAGACATACTTATGACTGTTGCAGTATCCCCATGGTTACATGATCAAAATTCAGATGCTTGGCAACTGGTTCATATTTATGATGGTTGCAGGGTCCTAGGGTCATGTGGTCACTTTTTGTGATGTCCTGAAAAGCAACGGGGAAGCCAGATTCACTTAAGAAGCAGGTCATTCACTTAACAACTGCAGTGATTCACTTAACAACTGCAGCAAGAAAGGTACTAAAATGGAGCAAAATTCACTTAACAAATGTCTCACTTAAGAACATAAATTTTGGGCTCAATTGTTGTCGTAAGTTGAGGACCACCTGTATATTAAAACTAAACATATTAAAACATTAAAAGAAGTAAAACCATGATGCCAAGTCAAACTGCTCTATCCAACCTGTGCTTGGGACAACCCCCCCCCCCCACATATCTTTAAAATATACAGAAGCCTAGGAAGGTAGAGGCCTGCCAAACTTCAGGAGGCAGAGTGTCACACTACCAAGCTCCAATCAGATGGCAACATTTAGGGGATGTTGCCAATCAGATGGCAACTTTTAGGGGAAGGGGCTAGGAGCATGCCCACCCTATCTGTCCTGGTAGGATGGGTAGATGTCCTTATGGAAAGATGTTCCTGTAGATAATCTGGCTTTGGGCCTTATAGGAATGAACTCAGGAACTGTATTTCCCGAATTTAATGGTGATTGAAACAAAGTTTTTGTTCTGAGTCAATAAATGAAAATACGGAGAGAGGGGGAAAACCCCTGACAAAATTGTATATTGTAAATCTTCCTCTTCTCAATGCTAATTTGAATGGATAGTTTTTACTAATCTCCAAAATTATTATCAAGCAACAGTCGTGTATATAAATCTTTTTGTGTATACCACAGGTGTCAAACTCAAGGCCCCAGGGGCTAGATCCAGCCTGCAGGGTGCTTAGTGGGGCTGCCCTAGAAACAGCGAAGGACTGGCCCACAGTGCATCTGCCAGCGAAAATGGAGCGAGCCTGTTTTTGTTGGCAGAGCGCTATGGTCACAACAGGTGTCCCCAACATAAGTGATGTCAAGTTGACCGCGGCCACCCTGGCCATGTTCACCCCTCCAAGGTCAAACACAACCCAGATGTGGCCCTCAATGAAATCGAGTTTGTTTGCATATGAAACAAATAGAGCAAGGTTGGATGACAAGAAAACCAGAACTGGGCAAAACATATCTTGAAGTAAACCAAACCTGGTTGCAAGTTTTCACATTTTTCTAGTTCTCTGTAAGGTTGGATACCAGTATAAAATGCAATATCATGAGGGCAAAGTAGCAAATGTTCAAAACAAGTTGAAATCTGACATTGCAGCTATGAGTTCTGCTTTTAGATCCTTTTAAATTTGATCTTAAGACCTCTTGTAAATTGATTTAATTAGGCTTCCAATTTTCCTGTTTAGGAAATTAGGAATCATTTTCTAGTATTGCCCTAATTTTGCGTCTGGTCCCAAGCTGGGTAAATATCAGTGGATTCAATTACAGAAATACATAGATACATTTGAAATTAGTTTCTTCGTTATATTTTGCAACAAATGTGAGATGTTAATGATTCTGAAAAGTTGATAAATACTCAAAGTTTTAATTCTGAACAAAATTAGCAGTTTCATTAAATACATAATGTAATATTGCCTCTGTTTCAGCATAAATATTAGATGCAAATATGGTTATAGACATTTTACTTCAACGCAAATATAGATAGAGCTAATATCTAAATAGGACTATATCAGCAAAACTATAAAATATCATAGTGGCTGGAAATGTGAAAGTATTTGAAAAAGATAAGGTTAATGTTAATGGCTGAATACCTTTGTTCTTCCGTAGAAATACATTTTTCCTCCACAGGTTAACACTTGATATTGTTCTGAATGGATTTAGTGTCAAGGAAAATGATTGTGAATGTATTTTTCTATTATGCACTTCTCTTAGCCTTGAAACAACTGTGTGTACATGGAATCAAATTCTTTTAAAAAACCAAAAAGATGGATTAAAAAGGCATAGGGTATTACTCAGGTTGCTTTCTGTCTTTAAAAAAAGCTAAATATAATTTCCTATTTATTATTTTAGTCTAGAAGTTTAAACTGGATATTGCTTGAGTGTTTGTATTTGTTCAAGTTTTGTAAACTTGACTTGATTTGCTTTGAACTTCCTTGTGAGAACATTGTTTGAGAAAGTATTATGATTTAGAGCTGTGTTTGTGAACCTTTTCGGCACTAAGTGCTGAAATGGGGGCATGCACATACTGGATACACGGAAGAGCAGCTGCCTGGTGCACATGCGCGTGCCGGGAAGACAATCTTCTGGTTTCCGGCATGGGCATGCGCACTGGCCATCTGGTCTTCCGGGTTTCTGGTGCGCATTGTACACTGGGCGGCTGCTCTTCTAGTTTCTGGTGTTTCTGCATGTGTGAAAACAAGCTGGCTGGCGTGCCAGAACCCGGAAGAGCAATGGACAACGGCTCACGTGCCCGGAGAGATGGCTCTGTGTACCACTTCCGTCATGTGTACCATAGGTTCATCATCACAGATTTAGAGGTGTTAACATTTTTTTAAATATATACATGTTCTAAATGGTGACTTATAGTGAATAATTAGTGCAAATATAATCAGTGTAGATTCAGACTTGTAGACTGAAAAGGAAGCACTGTTTGATTCAGAAATCAAGATATATCCATGCAAAATGTATTGAGTGTTGTAGTTGTTATTTTGTTATACATGTATACAGTATAGTCAAGATATATCCATGCAAAATGTATTAAGTGTTGTAGTTGTTATTTTGTTATATACATGTACAGTGTAGTGCAGACTAAGCTAGTCTGTCTGTCTTCTAGAATTCACTTGGAAAATAAGATGTTAGAAACTATCATATTCTAAAAATGGAACAACATGAAGAATGCCTTTTCTTTACTCACTCTTCTCTGATCTCTTTTATACCATCTATCATGCGCTAGCTTTTAACCTTTAGAGGTGTAAAGTTGGAATAGTATAGTCAGAAAATAATTGCACCATGTGTGTGGCTGATCATCTGGGTTAGTTCTCAGACAATTGGGAAAGATATGTAAGCATTTAAAGCAGACTTCCTGGGCTTGTGATTAATGTTTCCTCATTAGCTCTGCTTATTAACTGGAGTCAATAACTTTGCTGATTCAGAAGGCAGTTTGACCAATCTTGATCCAATCTAGGCCACATCAAAGAAGTCCTTGAGCAGGAAGTGACCATGATATGAAATGCTAAAGGAACCCTGAAGATTTGTGAAGGAAGAATTTAGCAAAGTCAAAGTCAAAATAGTTATATAACCAGCACCTCTGGGCACTTTGCGGTTGTTAAAATTTAAAAAAAAACAATACAACACAAACAAACAAAAAACAAAGTTGGCTAAGAAAAGCATGCTAGTGCAATACCAGCTGACCTCATCATGTTGGCACATCATACTGGTACATCTTTATTATTCCAGTAGCTCATAATAGAGCGCAAAGAACAACAAAGTTTCCAGCCCACCATTGTTTCATGATATGGCATTTTGAAGGATAGGTTATGAGGCAGCTCCTCCCCAAACAATTTCTGTGTTTGTTAATTAAGAAAATAAACATTGCCCCTTCAAAATTGCCACCATTAAGTGTGGTGCAGTGGTGGGTTGCAAGCAGTACGCCCCAGTATGGGCGTACTGGTGCCTGCCTGGAGCACCGGATACTGGTACGATGCTGTGGAGGGCCCACCCACCTGAGCTCCTTACCTGTATTTGAGCTCTTCGGCGTGCAAGCGCACGGAGTGCATGGCACCTGCACGACGGTCTGCCAAGCAGCTGGAGTGTCACGGAGGCTCGTGGAGGCGTCGCAAGAGGTAAGGATGCATGCATGTGATGCGTGCATTCATGTGGATGCCGGGCCCCGTTGCAACTGTAACAGTTGCAATGGGATCCGGAACCCACCACTGGTGTGGTGGTGTTTAAGTTGGAGCCTAAGAGAAATATACAATTCTTGCTACAGTTCATGACATCACAAGGAATGTTATGTTTGTTAAACCAGGAAACGTAATTTTAAAAGCAATTTGGTTAGGTACATTTTGTGCATTTTTAAAAATATTACTTTGTCAAGAAATGAAAGTTTTGACCTTTAAGTGACTTCCTTGTAATACTGTATCGCTGGTTACACAAAGGCTTATAATGTCGCTAAATCTTTTCTTTGGTACTTATTTAATTTTGCTCACTGAAGCATTTGACATTCAAGATGGAAGGCCTCAACTTTGGGGTTCAGGGGCTCTGGCTATCAAAGAATTTTTTGTTAGCATATGCAGTGGGCTCCTGCTGCAGGATATTTTGTGACAAGGCTAGACATTTGTTCCTTTAACAGTTGGGTCTGTTAGTTTGAATAGTCTTCAGTCTTCTCTTTATGCAAAGAACAATATGTTATATGCATGCAGCTGGGTTACTTGCATTCTATCTTTCTACCTTTAAAAATGAAGGAATTCAGGGCGATTTTTAATATAGAGTACTAATGGAAGAGAATATTTGTATTTCAGGGTTGAACTGTGAGGCCCTTGTTGCTCTTGAGCTTGGTTGTTTTCTTGTAGAACATTTCATTATCAAACTACGTAAGTAACAAAATCAGTGATAGTAGAGGGTGTGGGGTTTGCTCTCATTTTATATAATAGTGGCTTGCCCTACTAGTGTTGGTGGGGGTGGTCTTGGTGGTTCCTTAATTGGGGCTACTGTATACTGTTAGCTTGTTTGGCAGTTCCTCTATTGAGTTATTGTTTGCTTCTTGATTGTTCGTCTAATGTTAATCTTGGTGTAATCTCTGTTCATCTGGGTGTTGTTTATTGGTGAGGTGGTGTTTTCATTGTTTTTGGTTCCTTTTTGGCTTTTTTATTCTTTTTTTTAATGGTATGTAGATATTGTTTATTTCTATGTGCCTGTTTTGATGATTGATTTGTCTGAGTGCCAGGCTTTCAGGAATTTTATACATTTTTGTACTTGGCTTGGTCTAATTCTTGGTCTACTCTAGTTGAAACTATTGCTAAGTCTGATAATGTTTTGGGAAATTAAGGATTCTTAAGAAGTCTTCTGCCAATTGGTGATCATGGATGCACTCTATTAGCATTAAATTACATCAAATATATTTTTTGGCATAAAGGTTTTGTGATGAATGTTTCTTAGAAATTTCAGTTGAAGGTGTTTAAACTTCTTTCACATACAGTTTTCTATTGATTCAAACATATGTTGTAATTAAAACAATGCTGTGAACACAGATTCACGTTGCAATGGCATTATAAGCATGTTGTGTTCAAGGAGCTCACTATTTTTGTGTAAGTATGATGAACAAATTGTCATAATAGGGCAATGTCTATGATCTTGTCCAAACACCCATAATTTTCATATTGGAGAAGAGTGTTTAATTTTTCTTAGCGCATAGCACATGAAATGCTTTATATGGGTATATGATAACTTTTTCAAATAGTTTGAGTCTCACTACAAGTTACCCATTTACAAAGGTGTTATGTCCTGGGAGCGTCCACCAGCAGGTGGCGCTCAGTAACTCATCCTACAGCTCACCCCTGATTGGCCTATTCAAGCAATCTCCTCCGCGGGACAAGACTAGAGCTTCCATTGGTTGCCGGTCTGACAGCTGTTGGTATAAATAGCTGTCAGCCGGCTAGTTATCTGTTCTGTTATACAAAAGTTAATAAAGAGTTGACCGTTGCTGTTGCTGTGCCGTTATTACCACAGAACTTAAAACTGGCGACGACGGTTGGCAAAACTAACTCACAACCATCCATCTAGCCAAAATGACAACTTCTTCAATGTTTTCACCTTTCCGTGTGGAAGCAGAAACCTGGGAGGCATTTGTCGAGCGATTTGAGTGCTTCTTGCTTGCCCACGACCTGACGAGCCTCTCACAAGAAAGGAAAAGAGGCATATTCCTAAACTACTGTGGGCCAGAGATGTTCGCGACTGCTCGCGCTCTCTCGGCTCCAACTCCCGTCCACACAGTGCCGTGGGACACCCTGATGGCAAAGCTTAAGACACATTACGAGCCTGCTCCATCTCGCTTTGCTCGGCGACAAGATTTTCGCCATTGCATACAGCAAGAAGGACAGTCCATCAGCCACTACGTGGCTGCGCTCCGTGCAGCAGCTATTCCTTGCGAATTTGCTGACTTAGATGAAGCCCTCTTAGAACAATTTATTTATGGGCTCAAAGATGTAAACCTGCACCGCCGAATTCTTTCTCGCTCAGACTTAACCTTAAAAATAGCCGTTGATGAAGCTCGCGCCTCAGAGATGGCCGATCAATCCACCCCGGACTGTCGCCGCTTACCTCGGCCCCTGCCCACAGGACTGCCAACGCCAACACCTCAGGTGAATTACCAACAAGCTAATCCATCAATTCAATCACAAATTGACTATGCTATCGACCGTATGCAGTCGCTGAACTACAAGGATGGCCGTGCCTGCCTCAGTTGCGGCGGCAAGCATTCACGTTCCAACTGCCGTTTCCGTGCAGCAGTCTGCCGCAAGTGTGGAAAAAAGGGCCATTTGGCATCTGTATGCCGCTCCAATGTCCAGGACAACCAGCATGCGTCGCAAAGCCCTGCCTCTCGCTCTCAAGCCCAGGCACCACCAAACCGTCGCCTCAACTACCTGTCTTTAGGAGACATAGAAGAGTACTCTCCGGAATGGGTCGTTGACTCAGCTTCTGCTACCACGGAAGGCCGTGGTAAGCTACACCTCTCCATCCGCATCGAGGGACGTCAGTGCTCCATGGAACTGGACACCGGCTCAGCCCGTTCTATAATCTCATGGCAAACACTATCTACGCTTTTGCCACAATTCCGCCTTAAGCAACTCAGCCCTGCAAATTGCCGCTTACGAGATTATCAGGGCAATCCAATTAAGCTTTTAGGCTGCGCTACCTTAAATGTGACTTACGGCTCGTTTTCTGGCCGCTTACCTCTTCTAGTTGTACGCGACCCCCTAGCCTCTTTACTAGGGCTTGATTGGTTCAGGGCTCTGGGACTAACCATAGCGGGTATTCACTCCACTCAATATGCTACTCTCACTCCTGATACCTTCTCATCCCTCCTATATGAATTTCAGGACGTTTTTTCCCCCTCTCTGGGTTGTTATAAGGGTTCACCTATTTCCCTAAATTTAGACCCCAAAATAGCGCCTATTGGCCTAAAGGCCAGAAGGTTGCCTTTCGCCTTAAAGGCGAAAGTGGACGCGGAGCTAGACAAATTAATAGCTCAAGGGGTCCTAGAACCTGTAGATTACTCCCCTTGGGAAACACCAATAGTCGTTCCCTTAAAATCAGATGGATCAATAAGGATCTGCGCAGATTTTAAAACCACACTGAACAAGGCCTTACAAGCCCACCCCCACCCAGTGCCAGTTGTCCAGCACGTCCTGCACACTTTAGGACGCGGAAAAATCTTCGCAAAATTAGATCTGGCTCAAGCTTATCAACAGCTTCCTGTCGATGAAGCTACTGCGCTTGCCCAGACCATAGTCACGCACCGCGGGGCATTTAAATGCCGGCGCCTCCAGTTTGGAGTTAGTGTAGCTCCAGGAATTTTCCAGGGGCTCATGGAGCGGCTGCTCCATGGAATTCCTGGGGTTACCCCTTATTTTGACGATGTACTGATTGCAGCTAAGGACGCCCACACTCTACTAAAGACCCTCCGAGCTGTCCTCCTAAAATTCCGCTCCACAGGCCTGCACCTGAAAGCTTCTAAATGCAAACTAGGGGTTCCTGCCGTGGAATTCCTTGGTTTCCTTATTGACCATAGGGGAATTCATCCCTCTCCTACTAAAGTCGACGCCATCCTTTCAGCACCTACCCCCACGAACAAGGTTGAGTTGCAGGCCTTTTTAGGTCTCCTAAACTTCTACTCCTCCTTTATTCCTCACAAGGCATCCCTAGCAGAACCACTTCACCGTCTATTAGACGCTTCAGCACCATGGATCTGGACTAGCCGCGAAGCGCATGCCCTCGCGGCTGTCAAAAGGGCTTTGACATCACCCCCCGTCCTAACCCAGTACGACGAGCGTCTGCCTTTGCTCCTAGCCTGTGACACCTCTCCCTTTGGAATTGGCGCAGTGTTAAGTCACCTTTACCCTGATGGCTCGGAAGCCCCTATAGCCTTCTACTCCCGCACCTTGTCCAAGCCTGAGCGAAATTACAGCCAGCTGGACAAGGAGGCGCTGGCCGCCGTTGCGGGAGTAAAACGCTATCACCATTACCTCTACGGCCGCCCATTCACCATCCTCACGGACCACAAGCCTTTATTAGGCATTCTCTCAGGAGATCGCCCCACACCTCCAATCATTTCGCCCCGCATGTCACGTTGGGCTGAATTTCTCTCAGCCTATAATTACACACTTATTCACAAGCCAGGCATCCACATGGGGCATGCAGACGCTTTAAGCCGCTGCCCTTTGCCATTGCCTGTCTCTGACCCAGCACCAACTGAAGCGATCTGCCTCCTGGACGACCTCCACCTCCCGGTGTCCGCTTCGGACATAGCATTATCATCCAAATCCGATCCTATCTTATCTAGGGTCATTCCTTTTGTAAGAAGCGGATGGCCCTCCACTCTTGTAGATCAACCACTTCTACCTTTCTATCGGCGCCGCACCGAATTATCTACTATCCAAGGATGTTTGCTATGGGGCCATAGGGTAATCATTCCTGCAGCTTTGCACCATGCGGTGCTGACCCGCCTCCATGAGGGCCACCCAGGCATTGTCCGTATGAAATGCCTGGGCCGAAGTTACGTCTGGTGGCCCTCCATGGATGCGGACATCACCGCGTGGGTGCAGCGTTGCACCCCATGTCAACAAGTCCGCGCGGCGCCTTCCGCCGCTCCATCCAGGGAATGGGAACAACCCAGGGCCCCATGGAGTCGCCTCCATGTGGATTTCTTGGGTCCCATAGACGGCACCACTTTCTTTTTAGTTATAGACGCATGGTCAAAATGGGTTGAAATTTTCCCCATGCACTCAACCACCGCATCCGCAACAATACGCATTCTGGACAAATTATTTACCACACACGGATTGCCCGACGTTTTAGTGTCGGACAATGGACCCCAATTTACCTCCCAAGAGTTCCAACATTATTTGGCCAGCCTAGGCATCCGCCACGCCCCTACAGCTCCATTCCACCCGGCGGCAAATGGTTTGGCAGAACGCGCTGTGCGCTCTGCCAAAGAATCCCTGTCCCGCATGTCGGCGTTGCCTATGCATCGCCGCGTGGCCACCTTCTACGCTGTCAACACACCACCCCATGTCCACTTACAGGGAAAGCTCCTTCCGAACTACTTATGGGGCGCAAACTCCGTACAACTTTAGACCGGCTGCACCCTTCTTATTCTATTCCCTCTTTTCCTTCTTCCCCACCCCCTAGGACCTTTCTAGTGGGGGAGGGAGTGTACGCAAGAAACTTTGCAGGGGACCCGAAGTGGGTGCCGGGGGTTATTTCTGAGTTAACAGGACCCTGTTCCTACAGGGTCCTCCTTGACGATGGACGAGAATGGAGGAGGCATTTAGACCAGTTAAGGCGGCGCGTCCAGAGTAAAGCACCGGCCGAGTCGCATGTCCCAGCTCAGAATATTCCAGGCCCAGGAGACAACGCCTACCGGCCCGACCAGAGTAGCCCAACTAATTCCGGCGCCGTTTCAACCGTACCGCTCTCGCCGGACTCCGTACCTGCAAGTTTTGGAGGGACTCTAGGACTTCGGCCTGCTAGGACACTCCCCGGGAACGCTCCTCCTGTAACAGCGGCCACACCTCAATTGAGGAGATCTCAGCGCACGCGCAGACGACCGGCGTATTTGAGCGAGTACGCTTGCGCGAACAAGGGAAAAGGGGTGTTATGTCCTGGGAGCGTCCACCAGCAGGTGGCGCTCAGTAACTCATCCTACAGCTCACCCCTGATTGGCCTATTCAAGCAATCTCCTCCGCGGGACAAGACTAGAGCTTCCATTGGTTGCCGGTCTGACAGCTGTTGGTATAAATAGCTGTCAGCCGGCTAGTTATCTGTTCTGTTATACAAAAGTTAATAAAGAGTTGACCGTTGCTGTTGCTGTGCCGTTATTACCACAGAACTTAAACCCATAATTTTCATATTGGAGAAGAGTGTTTAATTTTTCTTAGCGCATAGCACATGAAATGCTTTATATGGGTATATGATAACTTTTTCAAATAGTTTGAGTCTCACTACAAGTTACCCATTTACAAAGGGTAATTCAGAGTGATTTCCATGAGTTGCAATTCAATCTGATGCACACATATTGATCCTAGTGCGGAATCCTTTTTCTTCTGGTGGTGACAAACTTTTTGAAAGTCTTAATCATAGAGAGATTACTAAAATAATATTTCAAGCCACCGTTCCTCTTTTTTCTTAAAAATTAATTCTCTCCATTCAGAGCAGATCCCACCAAACTGGGAAGAATAAGCAGCAAAGAAATAGCCCAATGAAATTGCATGAAAGATGTGATCAGTTCAAATGTTGAGGATTAGTTTAGTGTAAAATTAACAGACTGGGTTAACACTGGAACACTGGTATAAAAAAATTAAGTAAATGGCAAACTACATTGATTAACGTAGCCTGAACATGACACGAAGTTGGTTTCTGAGATACTATACCACTAAACTACTATAAGTATGGATATCAGATAGAAGAACTCTAGCTCTCCCACTATTCACGGCATGGAAATTGAAATGTGAAACCTCATGTGATTTATGCACATTTTGGTTTATAAAGAACATATTTTGAACATTTTAAAGTATGAGCTTGCTTTAGTACTTAATAATGTTCCATACCTCATTAATCAGCTGGCATAAGAGAAAGTGTGATTTTGTAGTTTTATATGCTTTGGATAAATGGATAATTGAGCAAAAGTTTAAACTGTTGGTTTTGATGTAGAACTGATCTTCAGTGCCAAAATCAAGGGTTTCATTTTCTAAAATTAATAATTGCAGTGCTACTGGTGCCAAGAAAAGAAAACCTTACCTTTCTTTTATATCATGGCTTTGACATTTAGCTGGAACATGCTATTGAAGACAAGATGAATTTTCACTGATTTTCTAGTGTTACTAAGAGGATCATAGAATCCAACAATTGTAGAATTGGAAGGGAAAACAGGATAATCTAATTCAGTGGCCCACAACCTTTTGGGCACAGGGACTGGTTCCATGTGGAGGGTATTTTTTCAGTAGACTGGGTAGGAGTGGTTTTGCAAGTCCTATCCACACACAGATGAGATCCAGGCAATACGCAAAACCATTCCTACTCAGTTCGAGGTGAGCCATAGACTGGTGCCAGTCCACAGCCCGGTGGTTGGGGACTTCTGATTTGTCCAACTTTCTGCAATGAACATGACACTTATACTCAAGAGGTTTCTGTTTAGCCTCTTAAAAACTTCAAAAGAAGAAGCAATTGGTAGAGTGTTTGTCACTATTGTATAGAAATAATTGTTAAGAAGATTTTCCTGATATTTAAATGACATATAATTTGCTGCACCTTATATCTAATATTCCCGGTCCTTGTTGTTCTAACTGTGGAAAATAGTACTTACAATACAATACAATACAATACAATAGCAGAGTTGGAAGGGACCTTGGAGGTCTTCTAGTCCAACCCCCTGCCTAAGCAGGAAACCCTATACCGTTTCAGACAGATGGCTATCCAACATCTTCTTAAAGACTTCCAGTGTTGGGGCATTCACAACTTCTGGAGGCAACTTCTGTTCCACTGATTAATTGTTCTAACTGTCAGGAAGTTTCTCCTCAGTTCTAAGTTGTTTCTCTCCTTGATTAGTTTCCACCCATTGCATCTTGTTCTACCCTCAGTTGCCTTGGAGAATAGTTTGACTCCCTCTTCTTTGTGGCAACTCCTAAGATATTGAAACATTGCTATCATGTCTCCCCTAGTCCTTCTTTCTATTAAACTAGACATACCCAGTTCCTGCAACCATTCTTCATATGTTTTAGTCTCCAGTTCCCTAATCATCTTTGTTGCTCTTCTCTGCACTCTTTCTAGAGTCTCCACTTGAGCATCTTCTCTTTGACACCCCTCCTCCAAATATGCAAAACCAATTTTCTTGGTTTTGTTTTAACCAAATGTGGAATGAAATCAGCCTAATTTGATAATTCAATTCAGACACCAACATTGGATCAATTTTCCTGAATTGGTTTGAATCATCAGATTAAATCAGTAATCAATTCAGAGCCTTATTTACACACCTGTACTCTGTGGTATCTTTTCAATATAAACATACCTGCACATTACAATTGAATTAAGAGGAACTTTTGGATGTCCCATCTGTGATGGATTTAGGGGGTCGTTGGGCTTTAATAACTAGTAATTGTACTCAAACTGAAAAAATTTAAATTCTATCATAAAAAATAATGTCCTCTGGCAAACATTGATGTTTGAGCAATAACCATAGGAAATTTGTCTTATGTTTTAAGTACTGAAACTGATCACTTTTTAAATACATCTTTTTTTTGTAATTGCTTTTTACAAATTAGTATCACAAACTAATTTAATTTTGTTTACTATAGTGAATCATGCAGCAGCACCAGAAAGGTGACATAAAAGTTTATACTAACAACTAATGTCAGTATTTCTGAAAATGTAATTTGTATTGTGTAGTGTATTTATTTGTTGCATTTATATACCACCCGTTTCACAGTCAAGTGACTAAGTTACTAAGTAGAAATAAAAATGGTGTGCAGTAAATGTTAATATGGTTCTTTATGGATGACACACAAACACACACACACACACGCACACACACACACTGGGTTTTACATATGTCTATGATTTGCAAATAAAAGAGGTTTTGTTGCGAACATGTGAGAGTAATAGAATTGGCATTCTGTGGTAGGTAAGACTCAGTGGTGGGTTCTGGATCCCGTGGCAACCGGTATGTTTGCAATGGAACCTGGCGTGTACCACATGAAGGTGCGCAGCGTGCACATGAGTACTTACCTCTTGCAATGCCTCTGCGAGCCTCTGCGACGCTCCAGCTGCTCGGCGGAGCATCACACAGGCACTGTTTGCTCCGTGCGCGGAAGCGCCGAAAAGCTAAAATACAGGTAAGGCGCTTGGGTGGGCCCTCTGGAGCACCATACTGGAACGGTACTCGGTGCTCCGGGCAGGTGCCATTATGCCTGTACCGGGGCGTTCCGCCTGCAACCCACCACTGGTAAGACTCCGTATATACATGCATTTTTCAGCATTATTTTCCTTATAAACTTCATTTTATTAGGGCTAAATCTTACTTTGAAGGGCTTTAGCACCTGTTCGGGGTTTTATGATAGCTTTAATGCAAAAGAATGCTGTGTGGCCACACTAAGATCTCATTCAAAGAATTTATAGAAATAGTTTAGCCAAGCTTTAGTATTTATTGCTGAAAATGTATTGAAGATGTGCTGGACAGCTTGAAAATATATTCATTCTTCCATATGTTATGATTAGAAAATACTACATTATTTTACTTTGGGAATAGGAATGAGTTGGCTCACCCAGCATTTTTTAAAGTTTTGCATAAACTTGTGAAAATTTCTTCTGCTGGCCTCTTTCACAACCTACTGTTTGCAGATAGCCGTATAATATATGCCATACATTTTCAGCCCACAGCTCTGGTGACAATATTGGCTGGGAATCATGAGTAGTGTTGACAGTGTTGGAAGGTTTAAGAAAACTGATTTGCATTCATTCTACCTAATAGAAGAAAAAAATGTTTCATCTGCTAAACGAAGGCAGGTTTGATCTTATGAATGGCTTGTATAATAATGCTGTTTATGGCATAACTTACTGTAAATCCATGTCAAAATTCTAGCAGTTGGATTTTATGTGTGATATGGGTTGATTCACTATATTCTTGGTAACACAGTTGTCTGTGCTTTTCTCTGTGTGAAGAATAGAAGCATTGAAGATCTTTGTCTAAGGAGGATAATGATACAAAAACTTTTCTAAGCCTTCACGGCACCTGTCTTAATCAGGATCTTGTAGACTGTTTTGATTCATGATGTGCTTAAACTTGTCTTCCAATTTCCTGAAAACTTTTCCAGCAAAAGAGACAGGTGTCTTCCTATCTTATTTCTCAGAACAGTGGAGAATTTCTTTGGAATCCTTTGGTAATTGATTTTAAGCTTTTAATGTTGAAATTTTCCATTTGGAAAAAAAAAATCTCCTTAAGAGGACATCCTATCAGAAACCTGAATGAGTTCGTGAAATAGAGATCAATGTCTGTACATTCTTGGGAATATGGAAAAAATGCTTGTGGTGTTTGAATGGGCATAGCATTCTGAAAAAAATGTTACTTCATTAGGTAAAATGGACATATATTTCCCTGTCACTATCATTTTCTGTTAATTATTGTTTTTATATGTTTTCAACATTGCACAATGCTAGGAATTGGAGAACCCCACAAATCCAATTCATAAATTTATAAAACAATATAATCCAACCTATGTTTTGAATAAATAAAATCAGTTTTGGCCACCATGTAAAAAAAGATATTGAGACTCTGGAAAGAATGCAGAAAAGAAAAATAAAGATGATTAGGGGCTAGAGACTAAAAACATATGCAGAATGGTTTCAGGAATTGGGTATGTTTTGTCTAGTGAAAAGAAGGACTGGTGGCACAAAGAAGAGGAGGTCAACCTATTCTCAAAAGCACCTGAAGACAGGACAAGAAGCAATGGATGGAAACTAATAAAAGAGAAGTAACTTAGAACTAAGAAAATATTTCCCAACAGTGAGAACAAATAACCAGTGGAACAGCTTGCCTTCAAAAGTTGTGAGTGCTCCATCAATAGAGGCTTTTAAGAAGTAACTGGACAGCCACTTTTCTGGAATGGTATAGATTTTCTGATTGAGCAAAAGTCGGACTAGAAAGACATCCAAAGTTCCTTCCAGCTCTGTTATTCTGTTTTAAAGCATAAGCATATATAAACTTTCCAAATGAAAAGATGGTAGCATTTTCTCCAAATCCTGAGATTTATTATAAATGCTGAAACAAATATTATCCTTTGTTTAAACCCTCTCTCCCATACTGGCAGTCTGTCTTTCCCTGTCTCTGTCTCTCTGTCTCTCTGTCTCTGTCTCTCTCTCTCTGTCTCTGTCTCTCTCTCTCTCTCTCTCCCCCCCCCCCTCTCTCACACACACTTACATTGCAATGTATTAAATGGACTGAAGTTGGGATTTAGTTGAAAGCAGAATGTTTTTCAATATTTCACTCGTGGCAACTGTGACCTCACTGTTCAGGAATTGATTACCCAAAATTAAATGTTGAAGAAAAAATACTGTTTCTTGAAGTAATCTTATAGGATTACTGAGAGTTGGAAGAATTGTGTAATCTCATGAGATATCAGCATTTCTCATCATCCAGAGAAAAATTCTGCCTTCCTTTGAATAGTAATCTTTGATATATGATGGCCTGCATGTATTGCTCTGTAAAGATACTAATTATTTAAAAATATTTTTCAAGGCTTTCTTTGTACCACACTACAATCACATATTTATGCAGAGTAGACAAGAATTTTGTACAGAACATCCTTTCTTTTCATGACACCCATTAGATATGTTAGACTTGCAATTTATTTGGAATCCTAGGAATTATAATCATAACACACTTAAAAAACACCATCCTGGAAGAAGTCAGTGAATGATTAGTAGCTCTTTTGAACTTCCTAGATTTGCCAGTCTTTCTTTCTTGCAACCAGTTTCCTGATGGATTGCTTTTGCTCACATATGGTAAAGAAACTAGAAATATTCTTAGTCTAAGAGTCTGAAGAGATTTCCTACTCTTTAGTATGTCATATCATTTCAGTGATCTTGCTAATGTTAATTGACTCCCAGTTGAGTATTCTCTAGCTAGGAATCCTATTTACATCTACTTATCATTTCCTGTCTCTTTAAGTCTGATGTATGATGGTGGATAGAAGCTCTAAGGGAAATATAGCTTCTCTGCTGGATATGAACCTCAGCTGTATAGATGTAATGTGATAATTGATACATATTTTCCTCATGGATTACGAGGAAAGAGTTTTGCTGACTTTGACAGAAGAATTATATTACATCACAAAACAGATTCTGTAGAATTACTTTTATTGATTCAATACAGTTGCAGTTCAGTTGTAGCTTGATTTCTTGCAGTGTGCTCTGGAGAATTTATAAATTGCTTAATTTCTTTATAGCTAGACCTAGTCTTCAGTCTTGCAAAATTCGTAAAGAACTAAGTAAGAATAGCTTTGAGAGAGTTTGTTTTTTTCCTCTTACTCTCATGTAATACCAGATGTGTTTGTTTGTCACATTATTTTCTTTATTTGTTGAACATCTGTAGACTGGAATGAGCCTTCAATACATTTGCAAATGCATAAAGATGTATATAAAATTTTAAAACAATAAAATTTATTTTAAAAGCAATAAATATGATTGCTTTTCAAACCAACCTTGGACTTTTGCTTGATGTAAGCAAAGTGCTAAAGTTGTTTCATAAATTGAAACACTACATTTTTATAATTCACTAGCTGATAACCTGGCGTTGTCCGGGTATTTATTTATAGGGGGAAAAATGTCCGGACCAAACCTAATTTCTAATGTTGGGATTTTCTCCCTTACCAGTGGGAGCCCCTTGCGGAGTACTGTGAAGCCGTTACCATGGCAACTCCACTGCACTGTTCAGTGGAAGCCATTTTATGGCAGTACAGTAGAATCCATTTTAAGGCACAACAGGCTGTATCTTAGCAGAACACACCCCAGAGGGGGTTTAGGGATGTTATACCCTCTCTCTCTCTCTCTCACACACACACACACACACTTTTATATACATATACAGTATATACTGTATACATATACAGTATATACTGTATATAGATAAGCAGGATCAGGAATTCAAAAGTTAAAATTTAAAACTGAGCAAATCAATTAATTCCGTCTGACTGTAAATATTTTTATTCCCAGTTTATAACCAGCTTTCTTTGGAACAGAAATGGATAATTCAACTTAAAAAAAACCTTCTCAGAAGCTTCATGCATTGCTATAAACACGTAGTACATACATGTGTTGTTAAAAGTTAAAAGGTTGGCCTTTCCCCCCCTTGATTGGATGATTAATGTTCAGCCACTCGTTTAACAGTTATGAGATTTCTAGCTTTGCATATTTATTACTATCTGGTTACAAGCAGAGTTTTATTAAATGAAACTACTAAAGCATGACAATTGCCCTCTTTTCAATGGTAATCTTTTAAAGGGAACTATTCTTCATTGCCCTGAGCTTTAATGCAAATGGTGGAATATGTGAATACATATTGTTCAAGAGATTGAATAGCTTGACTGTCTGATACATTTTAATCAATTCCAGATTTTTTTCCATGACATCATTGCTATAACATACTTTCCTAGCAAGTATGAACAGCTGCTGTGTACTTGTTAGATGTTTTATGTTACAGAATGTGGCAGCTTTTCTGACAGTGAGATCACAGAAGCCTAGCTTTTAACTGGGCAAAATGATGAGTCAGAATACTTTGAGCAGGTTCTGTAATTTTTAAAAAGGATATTATTATAAGGAGTATCTCTTAAATGCATTAAAAGGTAAAGGTTCCCCTCTCACGTATGTGCTAGTCCAGCGATGGCGAACCTTTTTTGGCTCGCGTGCCATAATTTGGGGGAGCGCAGGGGGGTAGTGTGCAGGCGTGCCGCGCCCATAATGCAATGTGCAACCCGCCAGTGCGCATGCGCACACTACAGGCGCTCACCCCATTTTTTGCATGCTTTTTTCGCCCTCCCTAGGCTCCAGAGGCTTTATAGGAGCCTGGGGAGGCCGAAAACAGTCTCCCCCGCCCCTCCAGAAGCCCTCTGGAGGCTTGAGGGACCTTCAGGAGACTTCCCTGAAGCCCCCAGAGCAGTCAAAACGAACCTCCGAGCAAACAGGAAGTGAGGAACTTCCGGTTTGCCCATAGGACCGTTTTTTTGCGCTCCGGAGGCTTCAGGGAAGCTCCTGAAGCCTCCGGGGAGAGCGGGAGAGGCTCTTTTCGCCCTCCCCAGGCTCCTATAAAGCCTCTGGAGCCTGGGGAGGGCGAAAAATGGCTTTAAAAAAGGGTGAACTCAGCTGGCCGCACATGCGTGCTGGCCAGCTGACAGGGCAGCGCATTGCGTGCCCTGGCAAATGGCTCCACGTGCCACCTGTGGCACGCGTGCTATAGGTTCGCCATCACTGTGCTAGTCATTCCTGACTCTAAGGGGTGGTGCTCATTTCTGTTTCAAAGCCAAAGAGCCAGCGCTGTCTGAAGACGTCTCCGTGGTCATATGGCCGACATGACTAAATTCCAAAGGCTCACGAAGCGCTGTTACCTTCCCACCAAAGGTGGTTCCTATTTTTCTACTTGCATTTTTACATGCTTTCGAACTGTGAGGTTGGCAGAAGCTGGGACAAGTTATGGGAGCTCACTCAGTTATGCGGCGGTAGGAATTCGAACTGCCAAATTGCTGACCTTTCTGATCGACAAGCTCAGCTTTTTAGCCACTGAGCCACCGTGTCCCTCTTAATCGCATTACAGTTTAATAAATTGCAGGTTCAACTGACATATTAAAACTTATTCTGCATGGGACTCTCAATTTTTTTTTGAAATTAAATGCAACTTGGAAGGAAGTGGTATTGTATCAGAGATGTTCCAAAACCTTTAATTTAAGTCATGTGTTTTGTTTACACTTTTGCGTAATGGTCCATCAAGTCCAACATGACAACAACAAGAGTACTACCTTCTTCCTAGAGCTAAGAAAGTGACTGGCCAAAGATCACACAACTGATTTTCAGGACAAGAATTTATGGCCTCTTAACCTTATAATCCAATGTCTTTAACTATTACATCTATTAGCTCTGTTTTAAAAAGTTTATAATTGTTATATTATTTTAACCTGATTTTTCATCATTGGAAATTTTAAAGAAGAGATTGGATGCCATTTGTCTGAAATGGCACAGGGTCTCCTGTTTGAACTTGGATTTGAAGACCACCAAGGTCACTTCCAGCTCTGTTATTCTTTTATATTTCTATCTCCTAAAACTAGGTTTGAGGTTTGACTATCAGTGACATTGCAGTGTACTCCCTATGTCTTAATGTCCATTCCCTACATAATTACATGTGTGAAAAGAATACTCAGACTCTTCATATATGTCACTGTATCTATAATACAATGGCAAGTTGCAATAGGTAACAATAGCAATATCCATGTTTCTACAGTTTTTAGAATAGAATATAATTCTTTATTGGCCAAGTGTTATTGGATACACAAAGAATTTGCTTTTGGTGCATTAATAAATTTTTTCTGAAAATTTTTCCTGAAAGAGGAGGACTTGTATTAAGAAATCCTGTATACTGCTACAATTTTAAGTTCATTTTTCCTTTGTGGTTCTCTTATTTTCATATTTCAGAACAGATACCATAACCTCAACTTCTTTTAATTACTAGGTCAGTGATGGCTAAACTTTTTTGGCTTGTGTGCCAAAAGCGGGGGGGGGGGGGCAGGGGGTTGCGCAGGCATGCCACACTCATAATACTATGTGCATGACCCCAGCACGCATGTGCATGCTCCCCCTGCATGCATGTGTGCGCGACCAGCGCTCCCCCCACTTTTGGAGCACTTTTTTCACTCTCCCCAGACTCCAGAGGCTTTCCAGGAGCCTGGGGAGGGCGAAAACAGTCTCCCCCTGGAGGCCGTTTGGGAACAGACTTCCGGTTTGCTCGTAGGGCCGTTTTTTGCCCTCCGGAGCCTTCAGGGAAACCTCCTGAAGGCTCCGGAGGGTGAAAAACAGCCCTACGAGAAAACCGTAAGACTGTTCCTGAACTTCCGGTTTGCCTGTAGGGGCAGTTTTTCGCGCTCCGGAGGCTTCAGGAAAATAGCGGACTGATACTAGTCCTCTGTTTTCTTTTAGGTCTTCCATATGTTTGTAATTCTTAATGCAATTTGTGTAAAAATGGCTGTGAATTAGTTTAATTTTATTGTGAATTATACCATGTAAATTCACAAATGGAAAAGTGATTAACTTTGAGTATACTGTGACTCAACCATTTGCTATGCCATGGCACCTATTTAATAGAGATCAGCTTTTGTTTTAACCAAACTTTATTCTTTTAACAGGAATGCAGTCTTTTGGGTTCGTGCTGTCTGATAAATAATTATAGAAAGACGATTTCAAGTGCAGTTTTTTTCTTTTTATTAGACATCGCCATAGAAGTTTAAGAGCCAGTGCAACTATGTAAAAAATAAATGCTTTCAGAGTAAACAAAAGGCAATTTGATTCTTAGAAAGCAACAGCCTTTTCATTAAAAAAAGAAGCTGGAAAATAGTAATACTCCTTCTATAGGCTATATTTATATGAGATTTTTTTCCCCAGATGCTACTTTTGCAATCTCTTTTCAGGGATTTTCAGCTTATGTTTTTATTCATAAATATAACTTGTATTTTTTATTTTCTGATTAAACTGCGAAAAACATAACATCATATTTATTATATAACATTACTGTGCAGGCAAATTTTCTCCAAGCAAAAAATTCAACATGTCAGCACTTGACCCTTTTCAGTCTTTTCAGTTGTTAATAGGTCTTTGGACCTATCAATAACATCCATTGTTGCCATCATGAATTGTTATGATTTGTTTTGCACCCTAGTTTATTTTAGCTAATAAAAACAAAGTTTAAAGGAGAAAAATAAATTCTTAAAGTGCATTGATTTATTTCACAAGAAGCCCATAAAAATATTGATGTCTTTTGGATGTGGTTGTTCATGGTTAACATTTATTGATTAGAATTTTGTGGCCCTGAAAAAAAAAGTTGGGATACAAACTTAGGAGTAAATTTTCAGTGGCATGTTTTCTTACATCTTTTTTTTCCAGAAATAAGTATTGAGCATTTTAATGTGTATACCATAAGTGAGAGCTCATTGTGTAAACTAAATGTTCCCCCCCCCCAAATAAGACCTAACTGGAAAATAATTGATTTTTTAGGATGTTTGTAATATAAGCCTTACCCCCAAAATAAGCCACAGTTAAGATCATCAGCCAGACAGACACATTTAGTATGTCCATTGCAACACACGATGGATGTACTGAATTATAAAATAAGACATCACCTGAAAATAAGTCCTAATATGTCTTTTGGAGCAAAAATTAATATAAGACTACATCTTATTTTCAGGGAAATATGGTATAGATTAATGATTTGCATCTGAACATGGATGTGAAGAAAATCAAGAAATGCTGCTAATAATAACTTTTAAACAAGTAACACAGCAGTTACTAAGGCTAGTTAGAAACCAGCTTGTTTTTTTAAATTATTATCATAATTTAGTTTTACAATACATGCAAAGTAGAGCAAGAAAAAAAGTGACAAACAGTAAACATCTTGACAGAAGATTCCCCATCCTCTCATCCAAATCATTGATGAAGATGTTGAAAAGTACTGCACCTAAAACAGAGCCTTGGGGTGCCCCACTACATATTTCCCTAGAGTGTGGTTGGTCAGCCAGTTAGAAATCCATCTAGTGGTGATGCTGTCTAACCCACATTTTTCTGTAGTAAGTTATGGTCTACTTTATCAAATACCTTACTGAAGTCCAAGTAAATTATATTGACAGCACTTCTCTGGTCTACTAATTTTGTCTCTGTCAAAGATTTGTCTGGCATGATCTGTTTTTGACAAACCCATGTTGGCTTTTGGTTATTACTTTGTTTGCTTCTCGGTGTTCGCTGATTCATTGCTTTATTATCTTTTTCAGAATCTTCACTGGTATTGAGGTCAGGCTGATAGGTGTGTAGTTTCCTGGATCTATTTCCCCCACCCCTTTTTTTTTTTGAAGATGGGAACTACATCAGCTCTTATCCAGTCATCTGGCAGTTCCCCAGTGCTCCAGGATCTTTGAAAGATTTAGTTCAGTGGTTCTGAGATCGTGTCTGCCAGTTCCTTCAGAACCTTGGGGTGTAATCCATCTGGTCCTGGTGATTTGAACTCATATAGGATGACACTTAGCCATTTTCTTCCCTATTTTAATCTGTTTTTTGTGGAGCTATTTTTGATAGGTTGCCGTTTTTTCCTGTTGTGTGGAGACAGATGCAAAAAACAAATTAAGTAGTTAATTTCTTAATATCTGCTTTCTCCCTGTTGCTTGTCACCTTCTTGCCACTTCCTTTCATCAAATACTTTGAATTTACAATTGGACAACATAAAATGAATTCTCCATTTCCTTATTATGTCCAAAAGGCTGATATTGCAGCATTGGTAAGATAAATGTATGGCCCATTTCACTCAGTGGACCTGATTGCATTTGCCATGGTCTATAGCAGAGGGTCCCCAACCCCTGGGCCGCGACCTAGTGCCAGGTCTCAGCCCATTTGGAACTGAGCCACAGAAGTGGTGGGTGAACACGTGTAATAGTGTATTTGTGAAAGTGGTGCACGAGAAGCCATCTGGTCACACACACACACCGCCTTCACCAAGCTGGAAAGGTTGTAGAGCACTGGCCTGTAGACATAGATTTTATACAGGTCAAGGATTTAAATCTTAAGATAGTTTTTCTCCTGCTCTCCTTCGAGTCAGTGAATTGTTGATCCTTCTTTTACTTTATAAAACTTTATTCACTCTATGTTTCTGCTTGAGGGGAGTTGCCATGGTTCCTGCTTCAGCTGTTATAAACACCTTTCTGTCCTTGTAAAACATCCTTGTCCTCCACCATGCCTGTATAAACAGTTTATACATTGCTTTTTGTTCTTTTGTTTTCAACAGTCTCTTTTGCAGGAGTCACTGCCATTCAGCTACAACGTTTTGCAGTTTTGCCCCCTTTTTTTTTCAAACCGTCAACTGAATATTCTTGTTTTGCAATTCAGTTTTCTTCAGTTCACTCTAAATGACTAGCCCACTTAACGTGCTGCTTTTGTAATGACTCACTTTGCTATTCAATCATCATTGATTCAGCTTCCATTCACTCCTAAGCAGAATCGTTCTCCCTTTTCATTCTACTACATGCACTTCTGCATTCCTGCTGAATTCAACGATTTCCTCTCGTGTACACAATGCTCACTTCCACATTATAACATGTGCAATTGACTGCTCTTACACAATGCCATTTCAGTTCTTTTAACAACTATTGTGAGCAACAAGTCACATAATAACAAATAGTTTTCTTCCAGAAGTCACAATTCATAAAATTCGTTTATCCAGTCTTTCATTTTTAGCAATATTCTTCCCATATATAGGTAGCCCTTGACTTACGACCACAACTGACTAACAACATTTCTGTTGTTAGATGAGGCAGTTTGGTGATGCGCGATCTCTGAACCGGTTGTTAAACCAGTAGGATCCCACCACTGAATTTTATATATATCCTTTAGCCCTGTTGACAGTGGCATTATACATAAATTTGATTTTATGAGCCTACTTAATAATACTGTGTATCCCCGAAAATAAGACAGGGTTTTATTTTCTTTTAGCCCTTGAAATAAGCACTTGAACTTATTTTCGGGGAGGTCTTATTTTTGAAGTGCAGGAAGCAGTGAGCGTGGTCACCTCAGGGCTGCTGCTGTGTTGCAATATTTTGGGGAGGGCTTATTTTAGCACATACAAAAGTCTAATTGAGCTTATTATCTGGGGAGGTCTTATTTTCAGGGAAACAGGGTATTTATATATGTGAAGTTGCAAAGAGCATGGGAGAATAGCTAGTTTCCTCCACTCCTCTGCTTTCTTGTTTCCCCTTCTCTCCCCTGTTACCCCACATTGTTTTCTTTCTTCAAAGGAGTCTTATAATTAGTCTTCCGTGGCTGATCTGAGTCTTCATGAAAAGGCCTACAGCCTCTGTAAAACTGGCAGCAAAATAGTATTTTCCAGCCTGGCGGAAAGTGGCAGGTAGAGAGCCAATTCATGCCTTTGTCTGAACAGCTGAGAGACTTGGCCACTATTCCGAGGTGTACAATAACACAGACCAGTCTCATGTGCAGATGAAGTAATGAGCAAGTGCCTGGAAATAATCTTATAGACCAATATGTAGCCGTGGTAGAAAGGAGGTGAAACACCCATATATGAATAGATGGACTCAAAAGCAAGGATGGACTTAATTTTAACTTTGATTTGGAGCAGTGCTTCGTACTTCTTCTGTTCATCGTGCTTAAACCTATGTTCTTTTCATCTATTAGGTTCAAAGGCTGCTAATACTTAAGGAGAACAGTCTTCTAGCAACACAGTGGAAACTGGGTAAAGGAAAGATTCTGAAGGTATGCAACCACTTTTTATTTCGTTGTTTGTTTTCACTTCTTCATCTATGATGGGGAATGATTGTGTGCCACTGTTTGAGTGAGCAAAGCTGCCTTTGTAGGTTTGTGGTGTACTGCAGTTGTTTCCATTCATGGGATCACTGTATGAAAACTCTTGCTTGAAAACTGTTTCCTTACACTTACAGCTTCGTAGATTCTGTTTTCAAGAACCAGTTAACATTCTTTTGTGTATGTACTGGGTGCATCCGGATGGAATGGGACAGGGGTGACAAACTTGGTTTCATTGAGGGCCACATCAGGGTTTTGTTTGACCTTGTGGGGAGCGTGGCTAGCTCAGCATCACTCATTGAGGCTCCTTTTTTCTGGCTGCGACAGCCTCATGCAGACCTCTGCTACAAAAATGGAGCGGGGGGGGGGGGGGGGGCTAGAGGCCTGCAGGAGGCTGTCGCAGCTGAAAACTGGGCCAATGCGCATCCCCGAGCTCTCTTTTCTCTGGTAGAGGGCTGCAGGAGGCTGAAAATATTAGCCCTCTTGAGCTCCATTTTTGCTGGCAGAAGCACCGTGGACTAGTCCTTTATTGTTTCCGGGTTGACCCGTAAGACCAGATCTAACCACCCTGCCAGGTGGATTTGGCCCGTGGGCCTTGAGTTTGACACGCCTAGAATGGGACAACTCACCACAGTCAACTCGTCATAGCCAATTCATTGCAGCTCATTGTGGGACAACGTGCTTAACCAACTCGCCATGAGACAATGCACCGTGGGACAATTCAACAATTTAAATGATTTAAAATAATTGGGAAATTATTTAAATTTTTGTCATTCACATTTAATTTTGTTCCCCCTTTTGCATCCTTTTAAAATGATTCTGTTCCATCATTTATTTAATATTAGCGTAACTCTTGTTCTGCGGGGAGTTGTGCTGTGGTGAGTTAGCCATGGTGAGTTGGTCCACCATATATCAATATCTGTGCGGTAACCAAATCTCTTTTCAAATATCAGTTTTTTTTAAAAAAAAAACAGATGTTATCGGCTCGGAATAATGTCCAAAATGCCACTACTTTATTTGCTCTCAAGATGTATTCTTTTCATCTAAATTCTAGTGAACTTGACAGGCAAATATATATATATATCTTCAAAAGGCAGAACCATTCTATCATTCTCTTGCACATCTTTTTCTTTTGCTTGACTCAACCACTTACCAGTGTGTTTTATACTTGATTAAATGGAATTTAAACAAATGTGTCTGCATGTCTTGGATCGTTTCTGGGTCTGGTATTGTTATGTTATGGACCCTAAAGGATTGGAAGAATAGTCCAGTTATAGTAATTTTGGAGGGAAAAAAAAAAAAGAACATGGCTTCATTTTATAGGATGTTTCAAGGAATATAGATTCTGTAGGAAGGCTTATATCAAAAGATAAGGCTAATAAAATTCATGTATATATTTCACAGTGGGAGAAAAGCCACTTAAAATCTCTTCCCTGTGCAAATGTTTTAGACTATCTATTTGGATAGCCTGTCATTGTGAATTATTGTTAGTGACAGGAAGTCCTCCACTTACAACCATAATTGAGCCCAAAATGTCTGTTAAGTGAAATATTTGTTACATGAGTTTGCCCCACTTTGCAAGCTTTCTTGCAAATTGTTGAGTGAATCACTGTAGTTGATAAGTTAGTAACAGGCTTGTTAATTGAATATAGCTTTCCCATTGACTTTGCTTGGATCGTATGACTTTGGTACACTGCAACGGTCATATGTATGAACCAATTACCGAGCATCGGAATTTTGATCATTTCACCATAGGGGTGCTGCAGTGGTCCTGCGTGAAAAATGGTCATAAATCACTTTTTTCAGTGCCATTGTAACTTTGAACGGTCACTAAATGAACTGTTGTCAATAGAGGACTACCTATACCTGTGATGGCGAACCTATGGCACACATGCCGCAGGTGGCACACAGCCTTCTCTGCAGGCACATAAGCTGTCACCCCAGCTCAGCTCCACGGCACATGCATGTGTGCCTCCCGCTGGCCAGCTGGTATTCAGGTCTTTGCTGCGCATGTGCGGGAGGCGGGGCACATGTGGAAGATGCAAGTGCATGTGGGAGACACATGTGCAGGGATCACACGCACATGCACAGGGGTTGGGTGCATGCCAGGGGGTCACGTGCTCAAATGTGAGTGCATGCAGGGGTCACGCACATGCGCAGAACAGGTTGCACAGGATGGTCATGATCACATACATGGGGCAGCGGCGGGGTCACGCACGCATTGCATTATGGGTGCGCATGCACGCTTTCGGCACTTGGTGACAAAAAGGTTAGACATCACTGTGAAAATCTCTTGACTGACATCTATTATGCAATACTGTCAGATGCAGTATATGACATGCCTTCAGTACTATTAGAAAGATCATGAGATTGCACAAAAAAATAAATGCTACTACTATATGTTACAGTTTATGATGTTATTATACAGATAGTCCTCAGGTTAAGATCACAATTGAGCCCAACATTTACGTTGCTAAGTGAAACATTTACTAAGTAAGTTTTCTCCATTTTATGACCATTCTTGCTACAATTGTTAAGTGAATCATTGCATTTGTTAAGCTAGTAACTCAGTTGTTAAGTGAATCTAGATAACCTATTGACTTTGCTTGTCAGAAGGTCAGAAATGGTGATTGCATGACTATGGGACACAGCAACAGTCATAAACATGAATCAGTCACCAAGCATCTGAATTTTGATAACATGACTATGAGGATGCTGCAAAGATTGTAACTGTGAAAAACAGTCGTAAGTCACATTTCTCAGTGCTGTTGTAACTTTGATCAGTCACTAAATGAACTGTTGTAAGTCAAGGACTACCTGTATATTGTATTTTTGTTATTAAGGAGGAGCGTGGGGTATTTTTCCCCCTTTTGTCTCAGATGTTAAATAAATTGGCTGATTTTGTTTATATGTACTCCCTAAGGTCTACCTGCATATGGAGAAAATGCACAGATTTACATTTTTTCTATATGAAGCTAATGATCTTACTGCAGTTTGCAGGCATCACATGGGTCTTTTTTCCATGTGAAAAATGATATTGTATAGTCATTAAATATAGGAGCTGGGGAATTAGTTCTTTAAAATTCACCTATGGCCTTAACTCAGGATTGCATAGAATGTAGTTGCACGTAAACCCTATCAGTGACCCAAATCAATTTGGAGCTACTACTCTTCTCAAGCTGCTCAACACAAAGGTTAATACAATTTAATAATACAATAGCAGAGTTGGAAGAGACCTTGGAGGTCTTCTAGTCCAACCCCCTGCCTAGGCAGGAAACCTTATACCGTTTCAGACAAATGGCTATCCAACATCTTCTTAAAGACTTCCAGTGTTGGGGCATTCACAACCTCTGGAGGCAACCTGTTCCACTGATTAATTGTTCTAACTGTCAGGAAATTTCTCCTCAGTTCTAAGTTGCTTCTCTCCTTGATTAGTTTCCACCCATTGCTTCTACCCTCAGGTGCCTTGGAGAATAGTTTGACTCCCTCTTCTTTGTGGCAACTCCTGAGATATTGGAACACTGCTATCATGTCTCCCCTAGTCCTTCTTTCTCTTAAGCTAAACATACCCAGTTCCTGCAACGGTTCTTCATATGTTTTAGTCTCCAGTCCCCTAATCATCTTTGTTGCTCTTCTCTGCACTCTTTCTAGAGTCTCCACATCTTTTTTACATCGTGGTGACCAAAACTGAATGCAGTATTCCAAGTTTGGCCTTATCAAGGCATTATAAAGTGGTACTTCACGTGATCTTGATTCTATCCCTCTGTTTATGTAGCCTAGAACTGTGTTGGCTTTTTTGGCAGCTGCTGCACACTGCTGGCTCATATTTAAATGGTTGTCCACTAGGACTCCAAGATCCCTCTCACAGTTACTACTGTTGAGCAAGGTATCATCTATACTGTACCTGTGCATTTCGTTTTTCTTGCCGAAATGTAGAACCTTACTCTTTTCACCATTGAATTTCATTTTATTAGATAGTGCCCAAAGTTCAAGTTTGTCAAGATCCTTCTGTATCTTAAGCCTGTCTTATGGAGTGTTGGCTGTTCCTGCCAGCTTGGTGTCATATGCAAATTTGATGAGTTCCCCATTTATTCCCTCATCCAAATCATTGATGAAGATGTTGAAGAGTACTGGGCCCAAAACAAGTTTCATTGTACTTAAATCCTTGAGTCTACACAAAATCTCGCTAGTGGATTCTAATGCTAACAAATTCATTTCAAGAGAAGTTCTTCCTTAGTACAGTATTTTTTTATAATACCGGTGCTAGTCTTGCTTCCAATTGAAGGGAAAATTGATTTTCAATCAGTGGAATAAATCGCAGTGTTGCTCCCATTTTTTTCAGCTGCTATTATTTTCTATAAATTGAAAGCTCTTACCTAAGGTAAAATGAAGAACGCTACCTGTCCCCAAGCAGGCAGTAGTGAACAAGACGGATTTAACACCATTAATAGCTGTGATACAGCGTTTTAAGATGTGATGAGTGACAATTTTTCAGTCACCAGGATTGTAATGTATTTTACACATTTGTACTGCTGCTTTCTGAAATTGCACTTTCTACAGGATACAAATTTTAACTAATTAAAGCAATTAAAAGGAAGTTTTGAATCCTGTTCATATTTCAGAGCTTTTCTTGTCAAGGTGTCACAGAACTTGGTGAAAAAATTGTTTGCTGTCTCATGAAAGGGACTCCTTCAGACAACAGAATAGGTCAGTGATTGTTAACCTTTTTGGAACCGAGTGCCAAAACTGGTGTGTGTGTGTGTGTGTGTGTGGTGTGAGCTGGAGCACTAGAACCTGGAAGAGAGCAGCGACCAGTTGTCCGGCGTATATGCGCTCAACGGAACCCAGAAGGGCAGCTGGCGAGGGTGCACGTGCCCACCGAGAGGGCTCTGCATGCCACCTCTGGCATGCGTCATGGTGTACTAGTATCTGATAAGCATTTGGGGATCTCATTTAAAAGAATTTAAAAGTGAACTTTTAGAATCACGTTTAAAAATGGGGGGGGGGAAACATGTGTAGAAGTAGAACCTTTAATTTGAGGTTTAATTTTAATGATTTCCAAACTTCTGTTTTATCAAAATGGCAAGAATGTATATGAGAAAGTAGCTGGAAATTATCCTGTTCATGAGGCATCCAACCCATACCAAAATCAGGATGATAAAAATGGATGCTGCGAATGTCCTTTTGAGACAGGCACTTTGATTTGTGAAGATAAATTTCCCCTTGAGAATAGCCATTTCATTTAGCAGAGATCCAGTTATGTTTCTATATTCTTTATGGTCCAGATCAAGTTACCATAAACCCTTACGTTTTAAAATTTTCTTCCCCACCCTGAAGGTCAGCATATCCTTTACTCAGTGCCAAAGCATTGAAGCAGGACCTGCTTTTGTTGAGGACTGAAGTAAACCAATGAGTAGCGGTTATTTATTACATATCTCCCTGCTTCGAGAAGTGTAAAGTATAAAGTATGACTTTTAATTAATAAGCACATTGTCCCTGTGTCTTGGCGTGGAAAATTACATATCAGTTTCTGTACTGGTTAGCTGACTATGCCATCGTTCCCGGTGACAACGTATAATCACTTTCTCCCTTTTCCATCATCTGTTTTTTGGCTTTTCCTACTACATGGTTAATTAGCAAACTGTAGCAAATGACCAGAGATGATTGTATGCAAGAAGTGACCATATTCCATCACATGCTGTTGGGCTGCAATCATTTGCCAGCCCATTGATGTTTTCTAATCTTTTGAAATGCGATTTCCATGTTTATATTCTGCTAGTAAATCGAGTTTGGCAAGTCAAATACGTTGGCAAAGTCAAATAAGTTGGAGAAGCAAAGCGACCTGAATTCTCTTGGAAGCTTTTGAAGGCTGCTTCACTTTGTAATGAGATTCATTATAATGGGGGAAAAAATCTGGCTAATTATTAATAGGGAGCCTTTGAGGAATTGTGGTTTATAAACTCTTTCTTGGTGCCAACTTAAGAAATATGGTAGCTGCTAATATTTAGCTACTAAATCCCGAAGACAGGCAGGGGCAAGAAAGAAAAATGGAAGTACAAGCATGTGGAGAATTGAAAGAAGGTATTTAGGTGGAGTTGGTGTCATTCTTTCTTGTGTTAATTAAATACAGAAAAATAACATTCATGAATGCTACAGCAAGAGTCATATGAGAAAATTAACCAAGCATAACATTCTGAAAGTCTACGCAGGTCATACCTAGAGCTATTGGTTGTAGATTAGATGACAGTAAATCTACTGCCTTTCAGATGAGCTAATATTCCTATACATTTTTGAGGGATGAGGGCACGCTCCCTCAGGGACCTTGGAAGCTATATGGACAAATCTTGGCAATTATTTGGGAAGTGGTTTATCTTCCTAGGGCTAAGAGAAAGTGGCTGGCTCAAAATCATTGAGTTAGTTTCCATCTCTAAGAGATGGATGACACCTCATTATCTCCCTACTTTTAGTACAGCATCTTTAACCATTGAACCAAACTGGCTTTTTAAAAATAAAAATTCTGAGAAATACAGTCCAAACACATCAGAAAGTTTACAGGTGCAGATTAGGTAGAATTCATCAGTAGGCAGATTGGAGAATCTGTAATAATATGTAGGAATGACCTTGGAAGGTGCTTCTTTCCAAGAGATGCTGCCTAGGGTGACCGCTTAGTCCACAGGTAGATAGTGGGAGGGACAAGAGGCTCAGAAACAGGGTAATTTCTCAGGGTGAAAAGGAAGGGGTGGAACTTGGAATTTCAAACATGCAAGAATCTGTTAATATTTACAGATAAAGTAGAATTAACTCATCTGGTGGTGTTTCATGTCTGATCCATCTAATAAGGCTGACAGGACCTGTCTAGTGGGCAGTCAGTGAGTACTAAGGACACACTGCTTCAAGAATAATAATAATAGTTAAACTCTCTTTTTATGACCCTGTAATTCATTAATTCTCCATAGTAAGGGGAGGAGTATCTAGGATGGGTTGACTTTGTCCTCTCATTGATTGGGCTGACTCTGTAAACCACTTAGAGAGGGCTCTAAAGCACCGTGGAGCAGTGTACGAGTCTATGAGTCTTAAGTGCTATTGCTACTACTTATGCAAAACTGATTATTTACATGATCAAATATGAGCTTTGATTTATTTTGTAAAGCTAACGCACTGGGGAGAAGACTACATCAAGAACTGTAAATTTCACTGTATCTTCTATATAATATTCTGCCCTTTCAGTTTAATGTAAAAACAAATTCTTCAGTGTCAGATATTGAGCCATGATTTAATAGTTGCATTTCGAATTACTAAAGAACAAAGTACTCAGGCTAGCTTTTTTTTGATGTATGTGAGAAGCTCAGACATGTTGCTATTGATTCATTTCTTATTTGTGACTAAGTATTTCATGTTTGCAAAAGGGAACTTATCAAATTTGACTGAGTAAACCTTTCCAATTCATTGGCTCCCATCTTGTCTCTTTCATTTGCGGTGCCTAGATTTTAAGGTGTAATATGTATTTGTATGAGCATGTTCCTTAAAAATTTAAAATACGATTCTTCAACTTTCTACTCCTGCGGGGAGAAAATGGGATGGCACATTGGGATGGCACATTGGTCTCACATAAATGATGCTGTAGTCATTAAAGATAAAGGTTCCCCTCACACATATGTGCTAGTTGTTCCCGACTCTAGGGGGCGGTGCTCATCTCCGTTTCAAAGCTGAAGAGCCAGCGCTGCCCGAAGATGTCTCCGTGGTCATGTGGCTGGCATGACTAAATGCCGAAGGCGCACGGAATGCTGTTACCTTCCCACCAAGGGTGGTTCCTATTTTTCTACTTGCTTTTCACATGCTTTAAAACTGCTAGGTTGGCGGACGCTGGGGCAAGACCGGAGCTCACTCTGTTACACGGCACTAGGGATTCGAACTGCTGACCTTTCTGATCGACAAGCTCAGTGTCTTAGCCATTGAGCCCTTGCTGCTGTCATTACAGTGTCCTAATTAAGAATGGTAGATGCTCCAGATCAATCATGCATGATTTATCAAATGCAGATAAAATGCATATTATATTAAAAGATCTAAGACGGTCCTGAAACAATTAGTAATAGGAATAAGGCATTAAATGGCTTCTAGAATCCATAGCTACTATATTGCTAAAATACTATATTGCAGCCTTTTTGTAGATATATGAACATTGGTTGCTGTTCTGATCTAGCCTTCACAAGTAGTGATAAGTCATTTACTTGCAAGGAAAACAAATCCCCTTTTATAACAGGGCAGTCAGTCTTTTATTCACAGGGATAAACAAAAAAAAACCAGCATACAGGGACACTGAATAGTATAAAATATAGTAGTTTATTATGTGGAAATACAGAGGTATTCAGAGTCCATCAAACAGTCCAAGTCATACATGGTTCAGTCAAGTCAGTTATCAAATAATCAGTTTTACACACAAAGCAGCTAACAGTAGCAAAACACAGTACCTCACAATACACCGATCAGCGTCTAACAAACAGAGAGCTAACAGTCATTCTGGCTCCCTCTTATGGCTGCTTGAGGTAAAAGCAACCCATTCACTTTAGAGCAGTACTTAAAGCTACAGTACCACCATCCTGGTTTATATATTGCTAACCCAATTGTTAGCTTATATTCCTAACAGCTTGTATACTAGAAATGAATGGTTGTATGTGACAACCGGCCATTCCCAAACCCCTCCTATTCATTTCCCAGCCTGAGAGGGGCTGGATGTTGTCTGCGTCTGCCTCTCCCTGAGAGCCAGCTTACTGCTTTCCATTGCTGTCCTCTCTTTTCCTCTCGGTGCATACTCGCACCTTGGATGGGCCCCATCTGCTTGTCCCCCTCAGTCAGCTGCCAGTCCACCTGGGGGAGGATGGGCCACAACAGTTGCAAAGAAAGTGAATGGTCACCTCATGGTCATATAAAGAGCCATGTTTTCTGATAATGATTGGTCCCTTGTTTTATCAAACTTTGGATCCTCGGGAGTTCAGGAAATTAATGGTTTTTTGGGGGGAGGAAAGTACAATTCTCATCTGAAGAGAATCAATTCACTTATCAGCTATTTCTTGCAATCATTTTGCAACCAAACATAACCCTCATTCGAAATTACTTTGACAAGTGTCCACTCCTGTTCCTTTTTCTTGACTGCTGCCTAGGCCTTCAAATTGGCACCTTATCCTGTATCTTATCCTTCAGCCTTTTATAGTTATGGGTTAGGGTTTTGCAACTTTGATCCTCTATTACTTGATGTGGTACTTGAATGTTAGTTTCATCATAACCATGTATGTTGCCTATATTTTTTGTTTTGTTCCTGATCTCGATTTTGAACATCTAGTAGTATTTTAATAGATAGGATCTCCCCGAGTCCCTTCGGGGAAAGGGGGCGGTCTATAAATCAAATAAACTTAAACTTGGACTTTACCCACAGAATTCTATAGCCAGCAGGGCCACTGCTGAGAATTCTAAGGGATTAAGTATAAATCTTCATTGAAAAATGGAGTACGATAAACGGTTTAATATTTGAATATGTGGATATTCCCCGATTTTTTTTTCTGATAGTAAAGAACCCTTGGTGGAATTATTTTAAAAACTGGGTGGTTTAATGCAACAGGCAGAAGTGAGGGAGGGGGCCAAGAATAAATGTCCTTTTACAAAACATAATACTGTGTTTAGAAAATCTATACTCAAGTCCTTAAGAAACGTTAGCTGTTCATGACTGTTTGCTAAGGTCTTCCTTTCTTGATAGAGGTAGTACTAAGTTCTTCTTCAATACAGGTATTACTGAGTTCTTTTTGTCCTTGAATAAAGCTATTAAACCACTCTCAATATACATACAGTGCTTTTAGTTTACAGGGATATATTGTCTATGCCAACAAATCTCAATATACACTTGAAAATGTTCTAAAATTCCATGCCACTTACAAACGATGATCTGTTTAGCACGTAATCACACACAGTTGTTAATACACTAGGTCAGGAAAGGCTTAAGTTCCAGTTGGAACTGGAACGTAGATACCTTGAACTTTGTACAAGATATATTTTTTCTGCTTGTCTGCCAGTGGCTATTTATGCTGGAAGTGCAATACAGAATTCTTGTTTTAAAATCAAGACTGTCATAAATCAGAGTTAGTAAATGAACCTAATACTTAAATACTAAATTAGTCTCTTGTAGTTCACATACTTAGTTCACATACATTCTTCTGAATGAACTTATCATTCAGAAGAATGATAAAATGACACCACAAGTTTTTACCACCACTGTCTTCTGTTTTACTGTAGAAACCAACAAAGGTCGCAATGCATCTGATTGGGAAGGTGGGCCAAGTGAACCTTTTATGAACATGAAAACATTCATTACTTTACATGCTTCTTTTTGACTTACTTCTAGGGGAATTCCTCTAGAAGAATCCCAGTGAGAATTATGCTTCTTTGATTTTTTGCATTAAAGTTTAGTGCTTCATCTACCCTAATTATTACAATTCAGGGGAATAGTGACAGGCATTTTGGTTAATAGTAATTGTATAAAATGGTACATGTAAAACACTTAAATGCCTGTTCTATTCCATGGACTGAAAAGCAGTTTAGATAAGTGATGGAAACTTAATTTTGCTATTTTACATTAGAGCATTATTATATGATAAAAAATAAAATTAGATCCAAGATTTTGCTTCACTGTACAAGAGATTATCTGGAAGCCTTTAAAGAAGATCATTTATGAAGAGTACTGGGCCCAAGACGGGATCCTGTGGTACCCCACTGCTTACTTCCCCTCCATATAGATGTAATAACATTAAAGACTACTTGTTGAGCACGGTTTGTCAGGCTTGTCAGCCAGTTACAAATCCATCTGGTGGTGATGTTATCTATCCCACTTTTTTCTAGCTTAACAAGAAGTAGGTTGTGGTCTCGTTTATCAAATGCCTCGCTGAAGTCTAAGTATACTATCTCCACAGCATTTCGCTGATCTACTAATTTAGTCACTTTGTCAAAAAAATGAAATAAGATTGGTTTGGCCTGATCTGTTTTTAACAAACGCATGCTGGCTTCTAGTTACAACTTTATTATTTCTAGATGTTGGCAGGTCTGTTTTTTTTATTATATTCATTATATTTATAGGGAACATTTTTCATGTCTTAGAAGATGCTGGTGGTCCAAAGACTGTCCCAAGTTGCCACTGGATGAATTGAATATGCAATGTATGCAAAATGTAGATGTGAAGATTCAGTTTTCTTAGAATGAAAAAGAATGATGGTGAAAGTTCGTTCTCCGAGCTTTAAACAGAAGAACACTGACAATGACATCACCTAAAGTCCAGTGAAGATGTTACCTAGCCTGGTAATGAAACATTTGGAAATCAACCCCCAAGCTTGGAGAAGGATCATTCACCCTCATCCTACACCTGAGCTACAGATATTCGCTACTGTTGCAGGAAAAAGTGTGTGTGTGTGTGAGAGAGAGAGGGCGGGGGGAGAGGGAGAAAGCTTAGTTGCAAT